>NC_142809.1:33184943-33389943 GCF_049724085.1 Artemia sp. Qi Xiang Cuo
TTTCAGCCCTCCCCCTAGGGACTTCGGGGGATTAAATTATCCTAAAAGGCATAATTATCATATTTTCGACCATGCTGAACAAAATGGCTATCTCAAAATTTTGATCGGGTGACTTTGGGAAACAAAAGAGCGTGGGAGGGGGCCTAGTTGCCCTCCATTTTTTTCGGTCAATTAAAAAGGGCACTAGAACTTTTATTTTCTGTTCGAATGAGCCCTCCCACGATATTCTAGGACCACTGGTTCAATACGAGCACCCCTGGAAAAAAGAATAAAAAAAAACAAATTAACACGCATGATCTTTCTTTTGGCAAAAAATGCAAAATTCCACATTTTTGTAGATAGGAGCTTGAAACCTCTGCAGTAGGGTTCACTGATACGCTGAATATGACGGTGTGATATTCATTAAGGTTCTATAACTTTTAGGGGGTCTTTCCCCCTTTTTTTGAAAATCAGCCAAATTTTCTCAGGCGTGTAACTTTTCATAGGTAGGACTAAACTTGATGAAAATTAGAGATTTGAAATCGGCATTAAAATCTGATTCTTTTAATGTATCTACTGGTATCAAAATTCCGTTTTCTACAGTTCCGGTTACCATTGAGCCGGGTCGCTCCTTACTTACAGTTCGTTACCACGAACTGTTTGATACCTTCACATTACAACTATACATCTTCTACAACTATGCCACAAATCAGCTTCGATAAATAAATGAAACCTAAAACGAACAGAAATCATAGGCAGCGCGATCACGCTGCCTAAGTAAAGAACGATGTTGGCACAATGTATTATTATTATTTTTTTGGTTTCCATACCAGGGCACTTCGTATCGAAGGAGTTGTCTTAGAAACTTGGAAAAGGGATCATTCGATTGGAGATTTGAACGGCTAGTGCCCTTTTTAATAGTCGAAAGTGATTGGAAGGCAACTAACACCCCTTCCTCGCCCCAAACACGAGGAAGGACACCATTTCCCCAAACACATCCAATCAAAATTTTGAGATAGCTGTTTTTTTCAGCGTAGTTTATTTCTAGATAGAAATTATGTTTTTGAGGAGAACACTCCCCCACAGCCCTCAGGGCAAGGGTTTTAAGTTATGCCCTGGGGGCATATAAAAACGATGTTGACACAACGTATTATTTATTATTTTTTCCTTTAGACCGGGGCACTTTGTATCGAAGAAGTTGCCGAAGAAACTTCAAGAAGGGCTCATTCAATTGGAAATTGGAGTGGCTTTTGCCCTTTTTGACAGTCGAAAGTGATCGGAAGGCAACTAACACCCCTTCCACGCCTACCATTTTCCGAAACAAATCAAATCAAAATTTGAGATAACCATTTTGTTCAGCATAGTTGATTTCCAGATACAAATTATATTTTTGAGGAGGACACTCCCCCACAGCCCTCAGGGCAAGGATTGTAAGTTATGCTCTGGGGACATATAATATTTTAATAGAAAGCGTTGTCGAAGAAACTTGAAAAAAGTCTCGTTTGATTAGAAATTGAAAGGGCTAGTGCCCTTTTTAATGGCCTAAACTAATAAGAGGGCACCTAACCCCCCTCTAACGCCCACGTTTCCAGCAAACCCATCCAATCAAAATTTTAGGATAGCGATTTTGTTTAACGTAGTTGAGAGTTATGGACATTGGATATTTGAGGATGACACCCCCCCCCCCATATTCCTCAGAGCAAGGGTTTTAAGTTATGCCCTGGGGGCATATAAGGTTTTTATAGAAAGCGTTGTCGTAGATACTTCAAAAAGGGCTCATTCGGTTGGAGACTGAAATGGATTGTATCCTTTTTAATAGTCAAAAGTGATTGGAAGGCAACTAACACCCCTTCCACGCGCATTATTCCCCCAAACACATCCAATCAAAATTTTGAGATAACCATTTTGTTCAACGTAGTTGAAAGTTCTGGAAATTATACCTTTGAGTAGGACACTCCCCCCACAATCTCCAGGGCAAGGGTTATAAGTTATGCCCTGGGGGCATTCAAGTTTTCATTGAAACCTTCGTAGTAGAAACTTGAAAAAGGGCTTATTCGATTGGAAATTCAAAGGGCTAGTGCCATTTATAATAGTCGGAAGTGATTGGAGGGCAACTAACCCCCCTCTCACGTCCACCTTTATCCATACACATCCAACCGAAATTTTGAGATAGCCATTTTGTTCAACGCAGTTGTAAGCTCTGGAAATTAGGTCTTCGAGGATGACAATCCCTCCCTCTCAGAGCCCTCAGGGCAATGGTTACAAGTTATGCACTGGAGGCATATAAGATTTTTATTGAATGCTTTGTCGTAGAAACTTGAAAAATGGTGCATTCGATTGGAAATTCAAAGGGCTAGTGCCCTTTTTAATAGTCGAAACTGATTGGAGGGCAACTAACCCCCCTCTCACGTCCACCATTTATCCAAACACAATCAAAACTTTTAGATAGACATTTTGTTCAACGTAGTTGATAGTTTTGGAAATTAGGTCTTTAAGGATGACAACCCCCCACAGCCCTCAGGGCAAGGGTTGTAAGTTATGCCCTAGGGGCATTTAAGGTTTTTATAGAAAGCGTTGTCGTAGAAACTTCAAAAAGGGCTCATTCGATTGGAAATTGAAATGGCTAGTGCCCTTTTTAATAGTCGAAAGTAATTGGAGGGCAACTAACCCTCCTCTCACGCCCACTATTTCCCAAAATATATACAATCAAAATTTTCAGATAACCATTTTTTTCTACGTTGTTCAAAGTTCTGGAAATTATGTCTTTGTGGATGACACACCCTCCATAGCCCTCACGGCAAGGGTTGTAAGTTAGGCCCTTGGGGTATATGAGGTTTTTATAGAAAGAGTTGTAGAAACTTCAAAAAGGGCTCATTCGATTTGAAATTGAAAGGGGTAGAGCCTTTTTTAGTAGTCGAAAGTGATTAAAGGGCAACTAACACGCCTCTCACGCCCAACATTATCCCCAACATGTCGACTCAAAATTTTGATATATTCATTTTGTTCAACGTTGTCGACAGTTCTTGACATTTGGTGTTTGAGGATGACACCCTTCCCCCCCCCCATCCACAGCCCTCAGGAAATTGAAAATTGAAATTGAAAATTGAAAGGAAATTGAAAGGGATAGTGCCCTTTTTAACAGTTGAAAGTGATTGAAGGGCAACTAACCCCCCTCTCACACCCACCATTTCCCCAAACACATCCAATCAAAATTTTGAGATTGCCGTTTTATTTGACGTAGTTTAAAGTTCTGAAAATTAGGTCTTTGAGAATGACAACCCCCTAACAGCCCTCACGGCAAGGGTTGTAAGTTATGCCCTGGGGGTATATAAGGTGCTTATAGAAAGTGTTGTCGTAGAAACTCAAAAAGGGTTCTTTCAATTGGAAATTGAAAGGGCTAGTGCCCTTTTTAATTGTCGAAAGGGATTGGAAGGCTTGACATTTTTATAGTAAAAATTGATCTGGGTACAATGTATTATTTTTTTTTTTTTTTTAAAATAGGGCGATCCATCGTATCGAAGGATTTGTCGTAGGAACTTCAAAAAGGGCTCATTCGACTGAAAATAGAAAGTACTAATGCCCTTTTTAATGGTCGAAAGTTATTGGAGGGCAACTAGTCTCCCTCCCACGCCCCTCCTCCCATTTGCTCATTATGTTTAAAAACTATATGTTGCCTTAATATTAAATAAAAATGCACTGTGTTAATGATAATTCCCAATAAGGCATCTCAGCAGTATCCCAAGAACGACTGAGGGTACTTTCGGAACTACTTCTGCTCTTAGAATTTAGCCAAATCAAAATAGCGTAAGTGTATCCAAGCTATCAAAGAAAGTAAATAGATTTTTTCTGCGAATGGTATCAAGTTTTCTATTTCAGGTCAACTAGAGGAGGTATGAAACTAAATTAAACACTACTAATTGTGTCCAAGATTTTTAAAAGGGTGTAGGCCTATGTTGTTAAAAATTGCTGAAAATTTTTCTCCAGCATGGAAAATATAAAGTCTTAAAAAAAAGAAAAGATTTAAAGTATTATTTTCTTTTTCCCTGAAAACACTATATCAACATAAAACGAACAGAAATTAATTAAAAAAAAACTTTTTCCACAAAATAAGTTTTTCAAAGAAAAGTAAAGAACTCGATTAAACCAAAAATGGACAAAAAATGAAATCAAATAATCTACCAAGCGTGAAACTACCACAAATCAACATCGATAAATAAATGAAACTCAAAACGAACAGAAATTACAATAAAAACCGAGTCAAACTCAAAACGAGCAGAAATTGACATGAGTAGGGCTCAAAACCCCTATGCCTTCCCAAGGCCAGAACATAATTTGCACTTTACTGAAAACAAAAATACAAATGAATGTGAATTGTCAGTTTAATATACACATACTGATATTTAGTAATCAAAATGTTAATATTATTTGATTTATTAAAGTTATGAAAGTAAAAACATTTATATTTTTTCAGTAAAGTGCAAATTATGTTCTGACCTTGGGAAGGCATAGGAGTTTTGAGCCCAACTTATGTTAATTTTCGCTCCTTTTGAGTTTGACTCGGTTATCTATTGTAATATCTGTTTGTTTTGAGGTTTCATTTGTTTATCGATGCTGATTTATGGTAGTTTCAAGCTTGGTAGATTATTTGATTTTATTTTTTGCAGCGGTGGATTTTCTGGCGCCCTCTCATCCATCGTGCAAACGACCCTTTTTTGTGAATGATTCAACTAAGGTCGACGCTAAAAAAAAAAATCGGATACGCCGTCATTTTTTACTTTCTTTTTATCACATTATCTAAAGTTCAAATCCGACACTGCACGAATCATGATTATTGGGTTTATTTTTGGGACGTGCTAAACGAGCAAAACATTTTGTGAATGCTTACGAGAAACGCATGTCTTTGGGGAGTTGCGTGGGTGGTTAGATCCAACCGGCGGGAGGCTAGGCGCGAGCGACCCTGCCACTGCCTTCGGAGTATTTATGCTCCGTGTGTTAGACCAGTTAGACGGAAACGCATTTAAAATGGATCGGAAAAAAAAATCAGGGCTTGAATATAGAACAGAGAAGAAACAAAGAATGATGGCGGAAAGCCGTAAAGGATCGAGGGACATCTCTGATTATTTTGCCAAGAAAGATCAGATTAAAGGTAAGCTTTTAAAGATAGAACAATAAGGAAGGAGTGTCGTTTAAAGTGGGTATCAACAATTCTAATTTATAGCTTTAGCCCATTGTCGGATAGCTTTCCTGATAAGGCTCATTCGTCAAGCTTCATCGCGTACCAGCTGCTTTTGTTGTTATATATTGCATACGGTCCCTCTTGTACAGTGTTCTTCGTATGCAATTTGTCCGAAGCGTTTGACCTGATTTTTACCAGCCCACTCGTCTCGCCTGACGGTTATGATATTGGCTTAAAGCAGTATTTTTACCGACACACTGTGTCAGCTCTGAAATTATCTTTCAAATTCTTGCAGTTAAAGCTCTCTCTTTAGCCTTGTAAACTTCGGTGATAATTGTTTCGGGTTTCAGCTCTTGAAAAATATTTGCTAGCATATGTCGGGGATCGGTTCTTGGGGTTGCAAATTAAATTAGTGATGTTTAGGGTGGTATTTTATTTTAAAGTCCGGGTTTCCTAGAAATAGTTTTGGGGTATGAAAGTTCAAGATTGTTGGGGGAGTTTAAAGTTAATGTTGCTGATTCAGTTTATTTTCAAATTTAGTTCCAATTCTGCCTTCACCATGTTGAGAGTTAAATCTACTAAAGCAAGCCATTATACAAAGTGTATATACGTTTACAATAAATGTCTTGTGCAAAATTTAAAAGAGAAACTTTTTTTGTTAGATGTTGAGACGACGGCAACTTCTGATGCCCACTCTGAGTCGACGGTCGGAATGCACAAAAACGCATTCAGCCAGGAGAACGAATTGTCACCAACAACTCCGTCCACTTCACAGACGGCCTTCATAACAAACTTCGGCGAAACGACACACACTGATCAGCTGACTGAAGGATCAAGAAGCAGTACTCAAACCTTGGTGGTACATAGCCCACCACTGATTTCACAGTCCCCGCACCCGCAGCAGAATCAAAGCGCTATTTTTTCGCCTGAAACTGACTTCACGCCGTCGAATGACTTTGGTATTGCAGTAGCGCTGAAAGAGCGAAATCAGTTGTCTTCTGGCGAAATTATATTTTTTATGAACGAAAGGTGGAAGCCGAAGAACCAATCTGATCTTCCAGTCTCGACACAAAAGAGAAAAGGTGGCGAAGTCAAGCGTCGCTTGAATACCGAACATCTTGCCCGGTATCCTTGGCTCGCAGTGAGTCGTCATCCAGACCACGAAGCCCTTTGGTGCAGTGTTTGTGTTTTGATGAGGACCAACGAAAGCGGAGGAGGATGGTCGGCTTTATCTGGAGGCGGCGGAGGGCAAAAAATGGGAAAGTTGGTCTTGAAACCGCTAAAAGACTATTCGAAACTTACCGGGAAAGATGGTGCGCTGACAAACCATGCTGAAGCACAGTTTTACAAACACTGCCAGGAAAAAGCTGCCGCGCTGCTAACAACGTTTCAGCGCGGTAGTCAAGATCAAGATATCAGGAATGCTCTGGACTGTGAAAGGGTCAAGCAAATACAGCAGAACCGTGCACTCTTGAGAAGCGTTGTTGAAACTGTCAAGCTTTGCGGGGCACAGAATATCCCCCTTCGTGGCCACCGTGATGATGGCAAACTTGATATCCAAGACTCTGATGTCATTACAGCAGTAAACGACGGGAATTTCCGCCACCTACTTCGGTATCGGATTCAGAGTGGAGACTCGCAACTTAAAAATTTACTTGAAAATGCACCTAGCAACGCCAAATATACGAGTAAACAGATCCAGAATGAACTGATTGGAACAATTGGGGAAATGATAAAAACCGAAGTAGTGAGAAAAGCAAACAAAGCAACGGTTTGGTGTCTTCTTGCGGACGAGTCAACAGACAGGCAGACCAGGGAGCTGATGGTCATTGTTTGTCGTTATGTGTGTAAAACCGAGCAGGGATACGTGATTCGAGAAGATCCTTTTGCAGTTGTCGATGCCTTTCAAACCCTGTCAAGACTCGCTGGAGATGAGGAAAGTGACGACGGTAGAAGCATCGAAGAGAAGCTAGACGGCAAGAGCCTCGGGAAGCTGCTGTTGAGTGAGGTCAGGAAGTCAAATCTGGATTTGTCAAAGTGCGTTGGTCAAGGATACGACAAAGCTGCTAGCATGGCAAGCTTGACAAATGGTGCTGCTGCTGAAGTTAAACGCCAGTGTGAACTGGCAGATTACTTCCACTGTGTGAGCCATGCCACAAATCTCTCATGTTCAAAGATAGTTTCAGTTCCCATTCTGCGCAATGCCCAAGACGTTGTTCGAGACACAATTTCTCACTTCAGCTCAAGTGCCAAGAGAACAAGACTTCTAAAAAGCATCTTATCGCGGACAAAGCTAAAACAGAGACACTCGTCAGTCTTTGTACCACGAGATTTGTAGAGAGACACGAAGCAATCAGCAGGTTTTGGGACTCCCTTCCGTCGATCGTTTCTGCTCTGCAGGAGATGGAAGGATGGCACGATCGAGAGGCAAGTAGCAGAGCTTATGCATTACGATCCTGCATTGAAAAATCAGATACACTCGTAGGACTGGTTTGCCTGAATTCGTTTTCGTCGATCATGAAACCTTTGGCCGAGTCACTGCAACAGAAGGATGGTGACCTCGTGAGAGCCTTGTCCCTCATTAGCAGCGTGAAGGCAATGCTGGAAGATATGCAATCACATGCCGAAACCAAATTCAGACTGCTTTACGAAGATCTTCTGAAAATGGCCGAAAAGATTGATGCTACCATCAAGGTAACGCAGCCACGCATAGCTTCACGTTCTACATACCGGGCAGGGGTACCCAAGATGGATCCAGAAAGTCATTATAGGATGGCGGCATTTATTCCAGCCCTGGACGCCATGCTGCTTGATTTTACGGAGCGGTTCAGCTGCCATTTTACGAATGCTGCAAAACTTTCAGCTTTGATCCCGGCTGTGGTTAATGGCAAACGCTGGGAGGACGTTCAGCCAGGGTACGAAAAGTACAAGGAGCTGCTCGTGGGTACGGAGATAGACGTTAAAACCGAGTTCGAGATTTGGAACAAGTATTGGTCTAAGGAAACCGTGCAAAAACCGAAAACAGCTATTTCAGCGCTGAACAGTTGTCAGGAAAATGTATTTCCCAACATCTTCGCATTGTTGACACTTCTCGCGACGCTTCCTGTGTCAACCTGTGAAGCAGAACGAATGTTTTCAAAGGTTGACAGGACATGTTCATCAATACGAAGCACGATGACTGAAGAGAGGTTGGAGGCTCTACTACTCATGCAGACTTACAGAGACGAACTGCCGAAAACAGACGATGCTATCGATATGTTCGCTCTCAGAACAGCTCGCCGAGTGAGTTTCGTTGTGTAGTGTGGTACTGTTTTTATTTTCTTTTGCTACGTTTTACCTTTATGAGCATATTTGGCAGTGTTTTCATATAAATAAAGAGCTATCAAATTAGTCCTGTATAATCAGTTTTTGGCGCCCTGTGTCCGGCGCGGCCCCTCCCAAGATTTTCCTCTAGATCCGCCGGTGATTTTTTGCCCATTTTTGGTTTAATGAAGTTCTTTACTTTTCTTTGAAAAACTTATTTTGTTGAAAAAGTGTTTTTAATTAAATACAATAAATAACCGAATCAAACTCAAAACGAGCAGAAATTAACCTAAGTGAGGCTCAAAACCCCTATGCTTTCCCAAGGCCAGAACATAATTTGCACCTTACTGAAACAAAACAAATTTTAAATGTTTTCACTTTTATACCTTTAATAAATCAAATATTATTAACATTTTAAGGAATAATTATCCTCACATGTATATTAAACTGACAATGCAAATTCACTTGTATTTTTTCAGTAAAGTGCAAATTATGTTCTGGCCTTGGGAAGGCTTAGGGTGTTGAACACTACTCATATTAATTTCAGCTCGTTTTGAGTTTGACTCGTTTATCTATTGTAATTTCTCTTCCTTAGTAGTTTTATTTATTTATTGATGGTGATTTGTGGTAGTTCTACGCTTGGAAAATTATTTGGCTTTATTTCTGCTCATTTTTGATTTAAAAGAGCTTTTTACTTTTCATTGGAAAACTTAATTTGTTAAACAAACTTTTGAGTTAATTACTTATAAAAACAAAATAGCTTGTAGACTATTCAACAATATTCTTAAGGTCGAAATGATCATCCATGTGGGAATGTGTCCTTGCAAAATGGCATATTTTCGTAAGATTATCGGTTCTACAGCAGATTCGCCATCTCATATATTGGATTCCTATAGAATTCTGGATTATTTTGGGATACAAATTATGCCTTGTAGTACAAAATACCAGAAAACGCTGGGTAATAGAGCTGCGACCCGTTTTTGCCATTTAAAAATGGTTATAAAAGTCTCATTAAATTGAATCATTTCAGTATTTTCAACAACCTTTGGCACGAAATAATCGTTGGCACTACCGATAAAACAAAAACATGGAAATATTTGGAAAAGGACCAACGCCAAGCCATTTTTACTTTAAAAGAGCGAAAAATCGCCTTCACAAGTTGTTCAATACTAAAGTCAATCGTCGGACGAAACTGTTTTATTCAGCTTTCTGTATTTGGTTGGTTTTGCTATTACAGAATAGTATTTGCCAAGGACACCTACACTATACGTATTGTAAATGGTCCACCATTGATATAAATAATTTGTCGTTAAGAGTATTACCTTTCTGTGCAAAACATATAAATTTAAATATGAATATTTCTGTGCAAATATGCAGAAATTACACTGCGTGCGATAACGTTTTCCAAAAAACCTTTATTAATGCAATTAACTAAACAACTTTTTCCACAAGTTTTTTAAAGGAAAGAAAAGAACTCCATTAAACAAAATTGAGCAAAAATAGAATCATATAATCTGCCAAGCGTAAAACTACCACAAATCAGCATCGATAAATAAATGAAACCCAAAACGAACAGAAATTACAAGAATATTGATGAGTCATTCGCCAATATTGCGAATATTAACGAATGACTCGATTTATGGTTGTTAGATATTTGGTTTTAATTATTATAATTTTTGGCTTTCATTAAATTTTATTTATCTTTTAATTTTCTGTTTTTTTCATTGGCTTTTGTTTCTGTTTTTTCACATTGCACGTTTGTTTTGTTGGTTTTTTCTTCGGCATTTTTCTTGAATATAATATTTTGCTCGCGCTGAAGAAGAGAGGCACTGTCCTTTCTAAATATTTTCTTTGTGTGTTTTTTTCAGTATTCTCGCTTGGCCTTAAAAAAAACTCATTTTTGATTGTTTTCTTTCTTTACATTATGGAAGGCCAGTGTGGTTTAAGAAATAATCTTCTTTTAAGTATTCTCTGAGAGTTTCAACTTAATACATAAATCAATTCTGAAGATACGCTATTTCGCCAATCTAGATGCACATAGTGTCTTTTGTTGGTTTGAATTTGCCATCAATATTCTTTCAAGTTTTACCTTCATAGACTTAGCCTTAATAGCACTATTATCACAGTAGTTTCGGTAGTAGTTGAAGTAGTTGCAGTGTTAGTGTTGTATTAGTAGTAGTAGTAGCAGCAGTATTATTAGCGGTAGTAACATGTGTATATTTCTTTTTGGACAGTTGAATATCGCTTTCATGATGCCCCTTGTTTCACCTTGACACGTTAAGCCGTCCGAAATACGTTGCTGATGTGCACTTTTCATACCCTTTTGACGCCCTTTTCACCTTAATACTCTATGCCTTACAAGTTGTTGCAACTGAAGTAGTAGTTGGAGTAGTTTAGTAGCAGTAGTAGCATTAGAAAAAGTAGCAGTTGTATTAGTGACATGCATATATTACCTTTTGGTCAATTGATTTTTCCCTTTAAGTATTCTCCGAAAGTTCCAACTTAATACTTAAATCAATTCTTGAGATAAGCCCTTTTTAAAATCTGCATGCGCATAGTGTATTTTGATTTAGTTCAAATTCACCCTCAATATTCTGTCAAATTTTTACCTTCTTATGTGTAGCCTTAATTGTACTAGTATCATAATAGTAGTGGTAGTAGTAAGAACAGTAGTAGCAGTAATGGTGTATTATTATTAGTAGTAACAGTAGTAGCAGCATGATTAGTAGCAGTAGTAGCAGGTACATTTTGCCTTTTGGTCAACTAAACATCCCCTGAAGTCTCCTCTTGATACGATAAACCATTCCAGAAATATTGCTGATAAACCCGTATCAGCAATCTGTATACACATAGTATGTTTTGATTTAGTTCAACGTTCCCCTCAACGTTTCCCAGATATTTTTCTCAATATCCTTAGTCTTAGTAGAACTCGCTACAGAAGTAGTAGTTTTAGTGAGAGTAGTAGTAGTAGTAACAGTACTAGTGGTAGCAGTAGAAGCAGTAGTAGTTGTAGTAGTAGTAGCGTGCAAATATTGCCTTTTTGGTCAATTGATCATCTCCCTTGTGATTTCCTGAAAGTACCAAATGAATATACTGAGTCATTTCTGAGTTACGCCCTTTGGACAACCCATATAAACATAAAATATTCTGATTTGATTAAGAATTCCCTTCAACATTCCCTGAAAGACTCATCCTAATGTTCTTCGTATTTTGGGAAGGTAGAAGTCAGACATGCATATTTTTTCTCAATAACATATACTATATGTAAACCACAAACAAGTTGCATAACTTACAGCCCTTGCCCTGAGGCCGCGGAGGGGGGGGCGGGGGGTTACATCCCCAAATGCATAATTACTGAACCTTTTAGCAATGCTGAAAAAGTTGATGCCTCAAAACTTTGTTTGGATGTTTGTTTTGGGAAATGATGGGAGTGGTGGTGGTTGCTCTCAAATCACTTTCACTCTTAAAAAGGACACTATAACTTCCAATTTGAAATCAAATGAAACCCATCTAAATTAAATATGACCACCCATTCCATAAGAACCTTATATGCCCCCAGGGCATAACTTAAAACCCTTGCCTCAGGGCTCTATGGGGTTGTGTCAACCCTGGAGGCGTTGTTATATATTCTTTGGACTATTTTAAATAAAACTGGCATCGCACAATTTAAATCAGAGACGTTTGATGAAAAGAGGGGTAGTTGGGGGGGGGGGGGGTGGCTAGTTGACCTCCATCACTTTTGACTCTTAAAGGGAACTAAAACTTCCCATTTCAACCAAATGAGCCACCTCTAAAATTTATGCAACCATAAGAACCTTAATGAACCTTAAATACCCTAGGGACATAACTTCAAACCCTCGCCCTCAGGCTCAGTTGATTTATATCAGCCTCAAAAGCCTTGTTATATGATCTTTGGGCTATTTTGAATAATGGAACTTTCTCAAAATTTCTATTTATTTATTTATTTATTTCCCTCAAAAACGAGGAGTATAAAAGATAATTAAATAAATCTTCAAAAATCCAAATAACACACCATCAAACATAGCAACAAATTACAAGTTGCCCAAAAGAAAACTTAATCAAATGCAACAAATAGTAATAAAGAAATCATGCACTTTTTAAACTATAGAAAAAAAAGGAAAAAGATTATGAACATAAAGTATATTTTCAGATTTACGGTAAAAATTATTTATTTTTACCTTGGCTATTTCCAACGGCTCTTTAATTTTAAATTTTGAAACTAATTCAGTATTACTAAAGGAAATTGGAAAACCAAGTAAAAACTTACAATATTTAAAATAACAAACGCGAATTGCTGAAAAATCACAAATTTTAAAATCTCGAAGAAGAAGGGAAGGATAAAGAACATGCGGGAGGGCTACTGCATTAAAAAGAGAACCTAGAATTTCACGACGATATACACCACGTAGCCGTATTATGGAACCAAACGCCTTTCTAATTTTTTCTTGAATATGTAAAATTAGCATCGACTTAGAATCACGAGCTGAAGCAGAATAAGGTAACCCAAGATAAACAACAGCATCAGAAACCGGAAATGATATATTTCTATCGCAAATTAATTCAGCTCGGTCATTAACATTAACGGGAAAATATTGACATTTTTTAATACTAATAGAAAGGCCACGAACATTAAGCAGACTAGAAAGGGAATTAAAATTCTTAATTAGACTAGCTTTAGAACGGCTCAATAGGATAATATCATCAGCATATGCAAGAAAAGACACATCCCGTCCCCAAGAAATAAGGGTTGTAGATAAAGAACGAAGACACTCCGCCAGACATGCGTTAAAAATATAAGGAGATAAAACCCCACCCTGTCTCACGCCCCGACCCACGGAAATTGGATTAGAAAGAGAATCAGAAGTATGTGCAAAAATTTTTATCCTAAGCCCCGAATACCAAGATCTAAGAACTCTAACCACAGAAAGGGGAATCCCACCAGAAATAAGAGCTGAAAGAGCGGAAGCATGCGAAATATTGTCAAAAGCTCCTTTTATATCAATTAATAGTGTATAAAGTGGGGAGCCAGTAGATCTTGACTCCTTAATTATAGTATCAAACGTTGCATGCGCATGGTCGCAACCCATTCCCTTTTTGAACCCTACTTGATTAAGACCAACATCCAAATAATCAAAAAGATCCTTTATACATAATTCAAAAAGTTTACCAATCATAGAACCCTTCGTTATCGGCCTATACGAATCACAAGAACGGAGATCTCTTTTACCAGATTTTAGAATAGGAGTTACCACCCCAATCCTAAAAGACGGAGGAACATTACCAAACTTGAGAATAAGATTAAAAAAAGTCAAAAGAAGAAGAAGAAAAGAAGTTGGAGCAAATTTCACATGATTTGAAAAAAAAAATCCCATCATGGTCTTTAGAGGATTGTGGCTTTAATTTACGGCATGCACCCAACAAAGAATCAAACGAAATAGAAAAATCATGCGAATTAAAAGAACTGTTTAAAATTATATCAACATGCGAAAGTTGTTCAGGATCATCACAAGATTTCGAAAGGTTTGCAAAATGAGTTTCCCACTCAACAAGAGAAGGGCCATTCTTTTTAGAAGGTTCATTAACTCTCTTTGTTGAACGTAGAGCTTTCCAAAGTTTCTTTTTATTCATATCAACTTCAGACGAAGCATCCATAAGCAAAATATTATTATGACGACGAAGCTCCGACTGGAAAATTGCCTTCTTTTTTTTCATGCATAGAAAAGCCGGATGAAGATCACGCGGTTTTCCACTATTTTTCCAATGTCTAAAAGCTAATTTAGATTCATGATTAGCATGTACAAGAAACGGATTTGACGACCAAAAAGGTTTTTCAACATTGGGTTTACACTTTTTAACTCCAAAAGTTTCTTTAGCACCATATTTTAAGCAATGTAATAACTGAAGATATATGCAATTAAGCTCAAGCTCTATGTTATCTTTATGACACTTCAGAATATCAGGTACAACTACTTTTCGAGCTAAAGAATCAACTTTATCATGGTAAGCCGGAATCAGTTTTTCATCCCAGATAATTCTCTCAAAATATTTAGGGCGAATTGGAATAAAATTAGAAGCAGAAACAGAATCATGAATTACAGAAAACGATGTCAAAAACTGAATAGGTAAATGATCACTTATCGGGAAATCCGGGATAACTTTTACTATAATAGATGGGGAAAAATTAAAAAGAACATGGTCAATATTACTCGTACTCCCACTCCAATGAGAATAAGTAAAATCAAGTGTCTTACGGCAGATATTAAAATTTGGTAAAGACGAAAATAAAATTGTGCTACGTTCATTTACACTCTCAAGATCACAGTTAAAATCACCAAAAATAAAAATACGTAAACTCGAATCTAATAGGGCAATAAAGCTACTAAGTCTATGGCAAGCTGACGTAAAGGCTTCAAAAGACGAATCAACATGATAGTCAGTAGGCAAATAGCAATTGACCAAAACACAATCAAAAAGTTTGCATTCATCTCGGGAAACCACGACGTGTGCGTGGGTGGGGGGTGGGGGTAGCTACGCTCTGATCACTTTGACTCCTAAAAACGGCACTAGAAGTTTTTATTACCAATCCAATGAGTCTCCTCCAAAGCATATACGGCCACCCTTTTTAAAAGAACCTTATATGACCCCAGTGCATAACTTATAACCCTTGCCCTGATAGCTGTAGGGCGGTGGGGGTCATCATCCTCCCAGACATAAATTCCGGATCCTTCAACTACGATGAACAAAACTGTCATCTCCAAATTTTGATTGGAGATGTTAAGAGAAATGATGAGCGTGGAAGGGGAGGAGGAGGGCTGGTTGCTCTCAAATCACTTTTGACTCTTAAAAGGGGCACTATAATTTCTAATTTCAAATCAAATAAGCCCTATCTGAGTTTTTCACGACTACTCATTCTATAAAAGCCTTATATGCCCCTAGGGCATAATTTACAGCCCTATCCCAAAGCCAATGGGGGATTGTGTCAATCCTAGAGCCAATGTTATACGTTCCTTGGACTATTTTGAGCAAAACCACTATTTCCCTATTTCAATCAGATTCGTTTGATGAAAAGAGGGGCAGGCGGTAGGGGCGAGGGGCTATCTGCCTGACTCTTAAAAGGGAACAAAAACTTCCAACCACATGAGCCTCCTGTAAAGTCTATGCAACCATCCCTTCCATAGAAACTTTAAATTCTCCCGGGGCATAACTTACAACCCTTGCCCCCAGGCTCTGGGTTTTTTTTTCAATCCCAAAAGCCTTGTTATATAAATTTGCACTATTTTGAATAAAATTGCTGTCTCAAAATTTCTGTTTGATGTATTTCTACAGGAAAATACGACGTGTGTGTGCGAGGGGGGGGGGGGTAGCTGCTCTCCGATCACTTGACTCTTAAAAAGGGCATTAGAGCTTCTAATTACCAGTACAATGAGCCCCTCTCCAAAGTTTATATGACCACGCTTTCTACAAAAAACCTTATCTGCCCTCAGGGCATAAATTACAACCCTTGTCATGAGGGCTGTGGAAGGTTGTCAACCTCAAAGACATAATTTCCGAACCTTTTAACTACGTTGAACAAAATGGCTATCTCAAAATTTTGATCGGGAATGTTTGGGGAAGTGATAGGCGGGAGGGAGGGGGCACTTGCCCTCCTATCACTTTCGACTATTGAAAAGGGCACTAGTCCTCTCAATTTTCAATCAAATGAGCCCCTCTTGATGTTTCTATGATAATGGTTTCTATAAAACCTTATATGCCGCGGGGCCATAGCTTCAAACCCTTGCCCTGAGGGCTGTGGGTTGTCTCCTCAAAGACATAATTTCCGGACCTTTCAACTATATTGAACAAAATGGCTGTATCAAAATTTTGATCGGAAGTGTTTGGGGACATGATGGGCGTGGGGGGTATTTCTCCTCCGATCACTTTGACTATTAAAATGACACTAGTCCCCTCAATTTCCAATCGAATTAGCCCTTTTTGAAGTTTCTACGACAATGTTTTCTATAAAAACCTTATATATCTCTAGGGCATAACTTACAACCATTACTTTGAGGGCTGTGAGGGGGGGGGGGTATTTTGAAAGGCATAATTTACGGATCTTTCAACTACGTCGAACAAAATGGCCATCTTAAAAGTTTTGATCGGATGTGTTTGGGGAAATGGTGAGCGTGGGAGGGGATTAGTTATCCTCCAATCTCTTTTGACTATTAAAAAAAGCACTAGCCTTCTCAATTTCTAATCGAATAAGCCCTTTTCGAAGTTTTTACGACAACTCCTTCGATACGAACTGCCCTGGTCTAAACCAAAAAAAAAAAATAATAAATAATACATTGTGCCAACATCGTTCTTTACTTAGGCAGCACTATTGCGCTGCCTATGTTAGTTACAACAAGAAGGCAGAATTTTGCCATCAATAGCTTGTGTTTCAAGATCGAATCAGTTTTGAATTTCTTTATAATGAGTAAGTCAAAGACTGCACATTTAGGAGCTAAAGCATAGAACTTACCATTACTGTAAAAATGGTAAGTTTTTGAATGTAATCTATCATTTCACGCCCCCGAACCTTTCCTTCATAATAAAGGGAGAGGTGTCAACGTTCTGTAATAATATTTAATGCTTAGTCTAAATATCTGCTTTCAAATCACATGACGTTAGAGGATAAATCACATTTTTTTTCCAGACTGACGTAAAGGATAGGGTAAATAACTGGACGGGATTTAAAGTGCCAGAAGAGTCAAATTTAAACCTATAGTTTTTCAATTTATCAAGCAGATTAGGTTCATGCGTAAGTTACATCCCTGTTTCAGGATCTCTATTAGTCGGGTGTACACGGTGTGACTGATCACGCAGCCCTTCCATTCCTACCCATTAATAACTCCGTTTATGGTGTTAGACACGATGCAGACTAAAAAAGTACATCCGTTGTCTACCAAATATGCCCAAAGTGAAGTTCAAGAGCATAATTGATTTCGGTCTTGATAGTAGTTGTGAAAACTAATTGCCTAATTAGTGTAAAGTATCAATCCCATTTATAGTAATATTTGTAATCGTCTATTTTTTATGTTGTTGGAGCCTCGTGTCAATTTGCCGGGGGGGGGGCGGCGTTCAAAGTCTGTTTATTGATATATTTAACCGGTACTTTTTAATTATTAGAACACACTCAAGAATTTTCATCTGAATGTTAGATCTGAGAAAACCGGTTTCATAGCCACAAAGACAAGTGACCGGTGACAGAATGTATTGGACTTATATAATTCGGACTCTATGTTTGCACATTAGGGGGTTGGGGTAAAGTATAGCGGGTCTGCATGCAAATTGTGTTAGCTACAGTTTTTCTGCATATTATGAAGTAAGGATTGTTTTCTGGTCTTTGAAATCTTTTGGTTATGTTTTTCTTTAAGTTTAGCAACAGCTATAGTAGGATCTGCTATATGAAGACTATTTATGAGTTTTGAACTGTAGGTCCAAATTTAATATTTCAGTAGGTATTTTGTGAAAGGGAAAAAAGTGGAGCGAATTTTCAATTTATCAGCGTGTGTAAGAATCTTCATGAAGGGTGTAACGTAGAGGATGTGGGGGAAAGCAACAGTGTTGTACCTCTTTGAAAGATAATGGCGATTGAAACAAAGCTTAGGAGAGATGATGGAATCATACGAAGCTGATACGTGGCGTTTGATGTGTTCTGTTAGGAGATGACAACTGTGAGAAATTGTATTTCCAATGGGAATGCCGAGATAAACGATTTGATCAGACGGGTGAATTTTTGAATTTCTAAGTACAATTTTACCAGGAAGTGGGCGTTTCCAGTTAGAAATGACACTGTTAGATTTTTTTTTAGCGTTTAGTTCAAGGCCAGATTTTAAATATTTTGTTTGCGGTTTTTGGAAGTTTCAGAAATTTTGTCCAAAGTTCGGCTGAGGATAAAATTGTCATCAAAATAAGTGACTAAGGAGATATTGAGGCCAGAAAGAACGCAAAATATCTGACACTAGTCTTGAGCTTCAAGGACATAATTATTGAAATAGCAAGGTGAGGCAATGGCACCTTGCCTAGCTCCTTTCTTAACTGATAAAGTAGCCGGATTTACTCCTCTTTTAGCAGCCCCCTATTTTTTATTTTTTTTTTTGAAAACCGGTACCCAGGCATTTTCTGGCCTGAAAAAATAAGATCTAGATAGGTGACGTGTTTCAGAAAAATATTTAGAGCCTTAATTTTGGAAACACACTTTTCATTTAAAAGATGCCTGCATACTTGTTGCAGCCATAAATGGCGTCTTATGACTAAAAATAAAACTCAGTCTAAATGACGATTACAGAAAAAATCCTTAAAACCCTTAAATATTTTAACAGTTTATTAATCTAGTACGTATGTTAACTGAAAAAAAGGGCAATCGCGAAAAAAATTTCTTAAATCCCTTGAAATATTCGAACAGTTACCTCACATAAGTGTCAGGTAGGAAAAGTGATAAACTATGAACTACAAACTCAGCTGTTTCTGCCTCTTCACAGTCGCTGCGATCAGCATAGACCCTCTAATATTACCTGCAAAAATATTACCGAAAGTACTTTTAAAAATCTAGGGGGCAGAAACTATATGAAACAATGCCCCATCGCCCCCTCAATTGGTGCCATGTGGACAGGTCTGGGAAGAAGAAATATCCTGCATAGGTAACCCACCAGGATTAAGAGCCAAAGAAAAGGCTAAGTAAATAGGAAACTTCTAGTTACAATAGCCATCAAACTATATCAATATAACATATAGCCTTATCTTAGTACCCTGTTTAAGGCCAAAAAAAGATTACAGTGACAATAGCTCCTCCCCTTCAAATACACTTTGTTCCTATGGGCAACGTCGCAACCCCCTGGTATCAGTCAAAACTTATAGATAACCAGTTTACTCAGAATAATCAAACGGTCTGAAAAATGTGCCTGAAGGAGGAGGGACGTGTCCCACCCACCACCAGGGGGAGGACCTTTAATAATTATGCAATAGGCACTTTTTAGTAAGTGCTTAAATATTCGTTTTAGTAGAAGAGGGGACATGCTCCAAAGCCACACGTGCCCCCGTATACCTCCGATAACATCAGATTAAAATTTTGAGACAGCAGTTTTACCCAGAGTAGTCAAAATGCTCAACAAATATGCCTTCAGGGACGATATAACCCATACAGCCATGGTGGAAAGGATCCAAAATTAAGCAAATTGCTCATCTTTCCCTCATCCGTTTAAGCAATAAGAAGGTGTATATGTTGCATATTTCAACCGGAATCATATCAAGATATTCAATCTGGGAATGTGGACATTCTCACTGGGCTTGTAGTCTAAGAAGCAACCAAAGGATCAGATTCTAAAAGTATGTTTACCTTTCATCCTAGGGTTTTGCTTGGAATGTATCTAGGGCAAATGGGACCCGACGATTAATGCTTTCAAAAGCAGGAGATCTTTGTGCAAAATTCACCAGATCTACGTTAACTTTATGGGACTAATATCTTGGTCAAGGGGGATATAAGTACCCAAATTTCAGAGGCGTGCGGCGCATTCGAGCCTGAACTTTCCTAAGCACTTAATTTCCCTGATTCACTTAAAAATCGTTAAGGACGTAGCTACACCCAATGATTTCTTGCCCACAAACTGTAAGATAGATGACCTCTACTGTCCAAGCACGAGCAGGATTCAAAATTTCATAATTAGAAATTTATAATTTCATGATTAGAGTGACTTGTAATCAAAATTTATGAAAAATACTAATCTTCAGGGGTAAGGGCTAACATACTTGGGCTGACTGGTCTATTTTTTATTCGTTTCTTATGCTTTAGAGGTAGAAAAATTTATCGTCATGCACGCACCTACGCACCTGGCTACGACAAATGAAAAAATATTACTCGAAGCAAAAATTATTTTAGTAAAGTGCAAATGGCACTCTGGCATTTAGAAGGCCTTCCTTCGGGGAGGCTTGCTCGGGGACTACCTGCTTTTTGTTTGGCCCTAGATGGCTGGCCGAGAAGGACAATCTTTGACATTCTGTCTTCATTTATCTTCAAAACATTTCCTAGCCATCTCAATCTTTCTCTCATTGTAGTCCTAGAAAGTCGTTATACCTCATGTACCAGTGGATCATTTCTTGCTAAAACATTTGCTCTGTGAAAATAACAGTCAATAATACAGAGGGAAGAAGTCTGGGGTAAAGCATAGCTTATATTAAATACGTAACCTAACCTAACCTAGGTACCTTTCTCCCTCCTAAACCCCAAAAAACAATCGTTTAAATATTGAGAAACCACGCTTTGCCATCAATTTATCTAGCAAATCACCCGTTGTCTGCTAATGAAATTGCAGTTTGACAGATTTCGTGACTGGTTTCTTTGGTACAGTATATAGCGATGCCCGCATAATGCACCAGTACCGTTCTTTTTTTTCTTAGATTATTATTAAAAAGTACTCTCTAAAGAACATCCTTCATGACTTCAACTTTTTCATAAATACAGTTTCAATCTGTTTTGTATGTTAAGAATCATAAAAAAAGGACTTTGAACCTCTGAGTGGTACACAAACAGCTAAGACTGATAATAAAGAACAAACTTTTTGAGACTTATCTTATTGCATATTCAAAATATAATTAATACCTAAAGTGTTCAATATATGTACCTTTTACGTTTAAATAGTATTCCTTTAACCTGTTGGTTGGTTTTGGTTGGATTCTTGGTAGGAAAAGCATACTCAATCAACCTTTGGACTTTTCTATTTTATACCCCATCTAGCTTAGTATTCAGCATGTATAGGTAGCGCTGCAGCATAAAGTCATTTTCTATTGTTCACTGTTGATCTTTCTTCGTTTTTCCTGGCTGTTATATAACTTAAAATTATTACAAATTAATACAATAATATTAAAAATAACTTAAAGAGCCCCATAACATCGCTAATGGAGCACGCATGGGAGGCTTAGGTTTAGTCGATTTTCCTTGTCGGCAATTGAGTTCGTGATTATGCGGCGTAGATTATCTCTAAATAAAATGAAGATGTATGAATACCTCCATAATTAATAACGCTTGTAAATAAGATAGTTTGGATAATTTTCTTTACTTGATTGGATTTACGATATTTCTCCACTTAAGGGTTTCTCTAGTTAATGCTTTCCGACAATAGCAATTCCACTAATGTACTTTTTATTTCTATTGACGATCATTTTAATTGCATTCAGATCTTATTTTGAAATTCTCAAAAATACAAACTATTGTTCAGTTAAATGTGAATAAAAGTTACTGTTTTACAAATAGTTATGCATGAAAAATATTTATAACTTGATGGTGAAATTTTTGAAAGTCTATTTTGAGATTTCAGCTACAATGGCCCGGAACCCGCTGTTATATTGGTCAACAAATAATTGCAAGACTAATATTTTCTTAATTAGAAGTAACTTTTATCTTGTACTTTTCTATCAGAAATAAGAAAAGTTTAGCTGGAGGTCAAATTTGTACAAAATTTGGTATTTCCCCCTCTGCCGCTTGCCGTACCGGTTATATTATAATAAAATATATTATAGCAAAATGTACTTTAAAAGTTTTCTCTTTTAAAACGCTATTAAATCCACAATCGCTAAGACTTCCAGTAACAAATATTATTATATATTAAACGGTTGGTATGCTTTTAATGGTTCTTTTCAGCAATATTGGCGATTAAGTAATCTTGGTAATCATTTTGATTTGTCGAAAAAACACGCTAACCTAATTATTCAACAAGAATTTTTACAGCATTGTAGGGTAAAGAGAGTTCTTCCAAATTCTCTTTGTTTTGCCTAAATTTAGGTACACAATCAGAAGGCAATTTCGTGATAGGGTTGGGTTTCAGTCATTGATCCACATTTTGAAAAACCATAAACACCCACGTTTCTTCCTTAGTAATAAAATCTACAAAACTCGATATTTTTACAGCAAAATCTTTCACCGGTAGATTTTCATTAAATTTCTAATATAGCTCAAAATTAGTTCCGCCACGATTTTTTATAGCAAATCGGACTCGCTCATTGGAAAACTTTGTAAAATTAGAGTACGAAAAATTCCAAAACTCCAGATGTCTTCTTCCTAGATTCTGGCCTGGTCCGGCCACTAAGAGAATATCTTCTAAAGTTCTTACACCGGAAGAAACCCATGACTTTTCTAAGGGATCAAAATTTTGCTTGCCTCAAACACTAGTAAATTTCTTTGAGATAGTTTTCAGTGCGGAGTTGGGTATATTTGGTTCAAGGGGTATTGTGGAAAAATTAACTTCAAGTAGAGGTGATTAAGATTCTTCTTGATTTTACTCCGTATTTCTTAAACTCAAGAAATCAGCAGACACAAATTCTCAAAAATTTAACAAAAGACCTAGACATCATTATCATCATGGCTGAAATAGGGAATGAAGTTGTCATGTTATGTTAAGGGAATGAAGGGAATGAGGTTTCCCCTCCTTTGATGTTATTTTTCTTTTGTTTTAGTCTCTTTTAAATTTTATGTTTTACTCTGTAGCTGATATTCTTTGATTTCTATATTGATTTACGTTGAATTTTTATGTGTTTTTCTTCATGATACTCCACGTATTGTACCTCTGTATAGTGTGGGCTAGAAAAAATAATAATAATAATAATAAGTTCACCCGAGAAATACGAAAAGAGCTGATCGTAAACAATTTCTGAGGAACACTTATTATTTAAAACAAATATGATTTATAATAATACTTATTATTATTTACGACGTGCTTACGGAGAACATATGAGCTAGGGATTTGAAAACTGAAAGACTCATTACTCCACAAATGTATAAAGTATTTTATCCTAAAGGTTGCTCCACTCCTAAATTTTAAACTCTGCCATTTACTATTGTGTTTTTTATTCATTTACCAAGTGCTGTCATTTTAACTTATTTATTTTGATGGTGATTGGCGAGAAAAATTTTAGAGTTACCCCACCAGGCTTAAATCGTGGCTTATTTTATTCTGATCTGGCTTATTTTTGCCGTGAACTGCTTTTTCGTGAAGAAATTGTTTTTCCCCATTTGACTCCAATAATTTTTGCGTCATATAATGAAGTTGTATTTCTGGCCACGAAAGGCTTGAAAAGACGAACTAAAGACCTTCGCTCATCAATTCTTCCATTAGGTCTGGAGTTATTTTCTCGAAGATTACGTTTGGGCCTGTAAAGTCGCTGTCACAAATCCGCAAATTTTAAGTGACTATAAGACGTGGTTGATTTTTGCTGGTAAACTTTATGTTTTGACTCAAGTCAAACTTATAGTGAAGTGCTGTTAGGAATGAAATAAGTATGTGTGAAATACTGAATTAAAATCAAGTTGCCATCAAGCCATTGGCCAATTGGAGACAAAGCTAAGACAGGAAGTCTCAGTGAAAGGCAAAGCTGGCATAAGCCTTTTTTGGATTGTATAAAAAATTATGTCATTTTCACTTGTTGTTAGATATCCATCCATCCTAAGGTAGAATTAAGGGATGATCGAGGTTTTTGGTTTAACTCATGACCGACAATGTCGAGTCAACTGGACTTGTATTCAAAAGGGGGGACTGAATTTACTTGGACTCACAGGCGAACAAATGTCCTAAGCCTAGTTTCATGTTAATTTGTAGTACCAGTTTAGTGATTTGGTGTCAAGGTTAAAGTATAGTAAAATTATGTTAGGAATGAAATAAGTATGTATTTTAGACCTTTTAAAAGTTGTTTTCCAATTTAATAGTGTTATCTTCTGAGGAGAAGTAGATGCACAATAGAACAAGAAACACAATACAATTCTGGGGACTACTTTTAAGCATTATAAGATACGTGTTAATACTTTTTTGGATTTTCACTTTAATTTATCCTCCCCCCCCCTCCTGACGTGTAAATGTATATTCTGGATTATATATTCTCAACATATTTTTTTGTTACTTGATGCTGTTGATGATGCTTGCTGGCAATTAAGTGTATCTGTAGAACATTGATGAAAACATCATACAGTGAGACAATCCATGGTGAACATATAATTTTAGCCAAATATTTACCTATTAGGGACGGGGGGGGGGTGTAAATGACTAATAATTGCTTAGGAATAATATTAGTAGCAATACAGAAATATAGAAGTAGTAGTAAGTAGTAATATTAGTGTTTTGAATATTCAGGAATAATTTTATTATGTATTGGATAATTTTTAAAGTAGTTCTGAGAAGTTTATTCTTTTTTTTTTTTAGCGTGTGTACAATCACTTCTCGAAAGGAAAAGCTATAAAACTTCAAAAAAACTTTTAAAGGTTCTAAAATACACACTTATGTTATTCCTAACAGCTGTTAAAGTAAAGTGAAGTGCTTTGAGTAATAATATGAGTAAGTATTTTTTAAGTTTTAAAGGTAGCTTTCAGAATTTTATAGTGTTTCCTTCTGATGAGGGCAACCGTTCCATTAGAGCCCCATTCTAAAATCTTTTCAAATAAGATTTTGGTAAATAATTCCAGATGAAACAGATTCCAGAATGTAGGATTTCTAGCTGGAATTCTTTGAGTCTAACCAATCTACCGTTTATCAAACACACCAAGAAATGAAAAAAACAAACCGCAATGGTGAAAAAAAAAATATACTGTTGATGGAACATTCAGAAAACAAATAAACAATATAATCAATTTTGCGTATTGTATCATTCATTGACCTATAGTCATATTAGTCATTGTTGAAAGTCGATTTTGCGTATTGTATTATTCATTGGCCTATAGTCATATTAGTCATTGTTGAAAGTCGATTTTGCGTATTGTATTATTCATTGGCCTATAGTCATATTAGTCATTGTTGAAAGTCGATTTTGCGTATTGTATTATTCATTGGCCTATAGTCATATTAGTCATTGTTGAAAGTCGATTTTGCGTATTGTATTATTCATTGGCCTATAGTCATATTAGTCATTGTTGAAAGTCGATTTTGCGTATTGTATTATTCATTGGCCTATACTCATATTAGTCATTGTTGAAAGTCGATTTTGCGTATTGTATTATTCATTGGCCTATAGTCATATTAGTCATTGTTGAAAGTTAGTTGTTATTAGGGGAGCTAATATTTCTATTACTACTGAAGACTCATTGCAGAAATCAAGCCGCCTTAGGCCAAAAGAAGCAACTACACACACTTGTCCTCAACCCCAGTTTATTCAAGACTTTATTCTTCATCTCCTCCAATTAAGTTCTAACTTCCATTAGCCGATTTCTTCTATCCACTTTCAATCCATTAAGGGATGAACTATTTTTCTTCTTGCCCCAGATATTAATCTTTGGACTTCTATTGTCTTTAAACCGTGATCTAGCTATCTTCACCTGTCTTTCAGTTCAGCTTTAGAAAATGTAATCCAACTACTTTTTTAAAAGTTCGTTTATTGAGTTTTGAAGGTTCTATGTAAAACTTCAATGAAAAACAAAACATATCTTACACTACTATATATGCACACTGAGCAAATGTAACTTTATGTGATAATAAACCAAAGATAAGATCTGTCTCCGGCTTATGGTTATTATTAGTATAGACCAGTGTATCCATAAGAATAGGCTATATTAAGTTCTAAAAGCCGATGAAATTGTTTCACAGCTGTTGAATCATTATGAAACATAAACTTGCTGCCAAAAACGAATGAAATTTGGCTGATCACGCAAAATCGTTGGTAAGCAAGCAAGGTAAAGCTTTATTTCTGATTTTTTGGGGCAAAACGTTGTCTCGCTTATTAGGTTTATGTTTTCAGTAGCTCTGGCTTATTTTTGGCTTCTTTTTTAAAGGCTTATTTTGTTTCACCTTCTTGTAAAACTGCAGTCACCCTTTCATCATTACTTAGAAAGGGTCTTCTTCCTTTACTTTTAGTTTTTCCTTTAAGGTATGTTTTTATATTGTCCTTTAGACCTAGGACTTTTGTCTGTACGTTTTATTAATTTATTCTGCATTGAAGACAGTCAAACTGAAGTTTCGACCGAAATATTTGCATAATTTTCTTCTATTTCACTGACTGCTATTATCCTCGTTTTCTCGTCTTTACGATTTTTTTTCGATTTGTCATGTTTATCCAGTGTGGTCTCAGAAATTATTTAATAAATGAGTTATTGGGACCAGCAGCCAATATAAAACAACCAAAATGGATCATGACATGGCTGGTCTAGTGGTTAGGAGATTTTGTTATTTTTATTATAATTTAGGTTCTAATCTTGCATAAGACAACTTTTTAAAAGTAAGTATTCACTTTCAAGAGCCGCACTAGCAGCAAAGGAAACAAAAAGAAAAAGGGGACACCTCAGTTAACTTTCCTTACAAGTGACAGCTGGGGACTGTAATCATCCTTTAGAAGGTTTTCGACCATGGTGATTACAATGATGCAATTTTCCTTTCTAATGACCAGCTTTTCTCAAATGTTTAAGCCCAAAAAGCAAAACTACTAAAAATACACTTTCATAGGCAGCGCTATAGCGCTGCCTAAGTAAAGAACGATGTGGGCACAATGTATTATTTATTTTTTCTCCATACTCGGGCACTTCGTATCGACGGAGTTGTCGTAGAAACTTCGAAAAGGGCTCATTCGATTGGAAATTGGAGTGGCTAGTGCCCTTGTTAATAGTCGAAAGTGATTGGAGGGCAACTAGCCCCCCCCCCCCACGCCCATCATTCCCCCAAACACATTCAATTAAAACTTTGAGATAGCCATTTTATTCAGCGCAGTTGATTTCCAGATAGAAAATATGTTTTTGAGGAGGACACTCCCCAACAACCCTCAGGGCAAGGGTTTTAAGTAATGCCCTAAGGGCATATAAGAACGATGTTGGCACAATGTATCATTTATGATTTTTTCCTTTAGAGCACGGCACTTCATATGGAAGGGGTCGTCGTAGAAACTTCAAAAGGGGCTCATTCGATTGGAAATCGAGAGTTCTACTCCCCATTTTAATAGTCGAAAGTTATTGGAGGGCAAGTAGCCCCCCCCCCCCACGCCCATCATTCCCCCAAACACATCCAATTAAAAATTTTAATAAGGCCATTTTGTTCAGCGTAGTTGATTTGCAGATAGAAAATATGTTTTTGAGGAGCACACTCAAACCTCAGGGCAAGGGTTTTAAGTTATGCCCTGGGGGCATATAAGGTTTTCATAGAAGGTATTGTCGTAGAAACTTCAAAACAGGCTCATTCGATTGGAAATCCAAAGGGCTAGTGTCCCTTTTAATAGTAGAAAGTGATTGGAGGGCAACTGCCCCCCCCCCCCTCACCCATCAATCCCCCAAACACATCCAATCAAAATTTTGAAATAGCCATTTTGTTCAGCGTAGTTGATTTTCAGACAAAAAATATGTTTTTGAGGAGGACACTCCCCCACCTCCTCAGGGCAAGGGTTTTAAGTTATGCCCTGGGGGCATATAAGGTTTTTATAGAAGACGTTTTCGTAGAAACTTCAAAAAAAAAGCTCATTCGATTGGAAATTCAAAGGGCTAGTGCCTTTTTTAATAGTTTAAAGTGATTGCATAGCGACTAACGCCCCTCTCACGCCCACCATTTTCCAAAACACATCTAATCCAAATTTTGAGATATTCATTTTGTTCAACGTGGTTGAACGTTCCGAAAATTAGGTCTTTTAGGATGATAACCCCCTCAGAGCCATCAGTGCAAGGGTTGTAAGTTATGCCCTGGGGGCATATGAGGTTTATATAGAGAGTTGTTGCATAAATCATAGGCAGCGCGATCGCGCTGCCTAAGTAAAGAAGGGGACACTCGAAAACGAGACAAGAAACGGGGACTAAGTAAAGAGGAGGACACTCTCCCACAGCCCTCAGGGCAAGGGTTTTAAGTTATGCCCTGGGGGCATATAAGAACGATGTTGGCACAATTTATTATTTGTTATTTTTTTCCTTTAGACCAGGGCACTTCTTATCGAAGAAGTTGTCGTAGAAACTTCGAAAAAGGCTCTTTCAATTGGAAATTGGAGTGGCTTGTGCCCTTTTTAATAGTCGAAAGTGATTGTAAGAGGACTAACACCTCTTCCACGCCCACCATTTCCCGAGACACATCCAATCAAAATTTTGAGATAGTTATTAGTAGAAGGGGGGGTCCGACTCCCACGAGGACAATACCCCTTCGAATCCCGATCCGGACACTTTTTTTTAAAAACTCCCACCAGGACCCCGTGGTTTATGGTCCTAATATGGGCATAGAGTCCCTAGGGAGAACACGTGGTTAATCAAAGTGGGACACCTGTGCTGACAGTCATTAATCAAATTGTTTCCGGGCAAAGTTTAATAGTGTCTGACAGATGACGTCAAGTTAATTAATGTCTTTGATGTATTTCCAAAGAGTATGTTTCCGAGGCAAAGTTTAGATCATACATGACAGATGATGTCATGATTGATTGATTGGTATGAAAGGGGAATTAATTTGTTGTTTCTAAGGGGAAT
Organism: Artemia sp. Qi Xiang Cuo; assembly: GCF_049724085.1. Taxonomy (NCBI): domain Eukaryota; kingdom Metazoa; phylum Arthropoda; class Branchiopoda; order Anostraca; family Artemiidae; genus Artemia; species Artemia sp. Qi Xiang Cuo. The sequence continues at coordinate 33,213,833 of NC_142809.1, forward strand.
TATTGATTTACGAAAGGGGAATTAATTTGTTGTTTCTAAAGAGAATCGTTTCCGAGCGAATGTTTTGATCTTAGCACGCGAAAAGGTTTCTTTGTAATTTCAAATGTGAAAGCGCAGGGATGCCAAAAACAAAAGGAACTCGCTGCAATTACGTTTAGGGATTATTTGGGCGAAACCGTTTTAGCCATTATAGGGAATTATTTCGGCGAAACGGTTAGAGACATTTTAAAAGATGATTTTAGAAGAGAATTTAAGGGTAAAACTCTGTGGTCGTTATAATACGCAAGTTGTATTTTAACAGTGTCGTGAGGTCCCCTACTCCAACCCCAATGGGTTCCGGTCCCCCTACCCCAACCCCAAAGGGTTCCAATCCCCCTACCCCAACCCCGAAGGAAGCCCCGGTCCTCAAAGGTCCCCCAAGCTCCCAAAGGGCCCCCGGATCCCCAAACGCCCTCCCAAGGCCCCCAAAGGCCCTCCCCCCGGTCCTCAAAGGTCCCCCAGGCTTCCAAAGGGCCCCCGGACCCCCAAAGGCCCTCCCCGGGCCCCCAGGCCCTCACCAGGTCCCCAAAGGACCACCCGGCCCTAAAGGCCCCCCCAGACCCCCAAAGGACCCCCCAGGCCCAAAAGGCCCCCCCTTGGCCCCCAAAGGGGTCCCCCTCCAACTCCCTCCCTCTCCTCCCCCTCCTCACCTTCCCCTCCTCCCCCTCCCCTCCTCCCCCTCCCCTCCTCCCCCTCCCCTCCCCTCCCCTTCCCTCCCCCATTTTTTAATATTTTATGATACTGACTAAGTTTTAGTTAAGAGTTTCGAGTTTTAGCTTAGAGTCTTAGCTTAGAGTTTTTTGTTAGAGTTCTAGTTTAGTTTAATTTTAGTTAAGAATTTGATGTTTTACCTTTGAGTTTCAGTTAGAGTTATAGTTTAGTTTAGTTTTAGTTAAGAGTTTTGTGTTTTACCTTAGAGTCTTATCTTAGAGTTCTATTTTAGTTTAGTATTACTTAAGAGTTTATATTATTAGCTTTGTCTCTGCGAATTGCTTTTGTTATATTCCTAGTCTATTTTATGTTTATTTAATTTTTTGTTTTTTTTTTATTTGATTCTTATCTTAGAGTTTATTTTTTATTTATATCATATTTTATCTTTAGTTTAGATTTTTAGCTTGGAGCCTTAGCTTAGAGTTTTTGTTATAGTTTAGTTTAGTTTAGTTTTAGTTAAGAGTTTAGAGGGTTTTTTTTGTTTGATTTATAGTTTATTTTATTTTTAGTTAAGAGTTTGATTTTTTAGCTTTGAGTTTCAGTTAGAGTTCTAGTTTAGTTTAGTTTTAGTTACAGTTCAGAATTTAGAGTCTTAGCTTAGAGTCATAGCTTAGAGTTTTACTTAAAGTTATAGATTGCTTAAGTTTTAGTTAAGAGTTTAGAGTTCTTAGCTTAGAGTTTTTATTGAAGTTCTAGTTTAGTTTAGTTTTAGTTAAGAGTTTAGAGTTTTAGCTTAGAGTCTCAGCTTAGAGTTTTTGTTAGAGTTATATTTTAGTTTAGTTTTAGTTAAGAGTTTAGAGTTTTTAGCTTAGATTCTTAGCTTAAAGTTTTAGTTTGGTTTAGTTTTAGTTTAGAGTTTTTTTTTAGCTTAGAGTCTTAGCTTAGAGTTTTTGTTAGAGTTTTAGTTTAGTTTTAGTTCAGATTTTAGATTTTTTAGCTTAGAGTCTTAGATTAGAGTTTTATTCATAGTTGTAGTTTAGTTTATTTTAGTTACAGTTAAGAATTTATAGTTTTAGCTTATAGTCATAGATTATAATTTTACTTAAAGTTCTAATTTCGTTATGTTTTAGTTAAGAGTTTCGAGTTTTAGCTTATAGTCTTAGCTTAGAGTTTCTTTTAGAGTTGAATTTTAGTTTAATTTTAGTTAAGAATTGTATGTTTTACCTTTGAGTTTCAGTTAGAGTTCTAGTATAGTTTAGTTTTAGTTAAGAGTTTAGAGTTTTTAGCTTAGAGTCTTAGCTAAAAGTTTTAGTTTGGTTTAGTTTTATTTAAAAGCTTAGAGTTTTTTTTTTTGCTTATATTATTAGCTTATAGTTTTTGTTAGAGTTCTAGTTTATTTTTGTTTTTGTTTATAGTTTAGAGTTTTTAGCTTAGAGTCTTAGCTTAGAGTTTTATTAAGAGTTCTAGTTTAGTTTAGTTACAGTTCAGAATTTAGAGTTTTAGCTTAGAGTCATAGCTTATAATTTTACTTAAAGTTGTAGTTTGGTTAAGTTTTAGTTAAGAGTTTCGAGTTTTAACTTAGAGTCTTAGCTCAGAGTTTTCGTTAGAATTCTACTTTATTTTATTTTTATTTAATATTTTAGAGTTTAAACTTAGAGTCTTATCTTAGATTTTTAGTTAGATTTGAAGTTTAGTTTAGTTACAGTTAAAAATTTAGAGTTTTAGCTTAGAGTCATAGCTTAGAGTTTTACTTAAAGTTTTAGTTTGACTAAGTTTTAGTTAAGAGTTTCGAGTTTTAGCTTAGAGTCTTAGCTTAGAGTTTTTTGTTAGAGTTCTAGTTTAGTTTAATTTTAGTTAAGATTTTGATGTTTTACCTCTGAGTTTCAGATAGAGTTCTAGTTTATTTTAGTTTTAGTTAAGAGTTTGGTGTTTTACCTTAGAGTCTTAGCTTAGAGTTCTAGTTTAGTTTAGTTTTACTTAAGAGTTTAGAGTTTTAGCTTAGAGTCTCAGCTTAGAGTGTTTGTTAGAGTTATAGTTCATTTTAGTTTTAGTTAAGAGTTTATTGTTTTTCGCTTAGAGTCTTAGCTTAGAGTTTATGTTGAAGTTCTAGTATAGTTTAGTTTTAGTTTAGAGTTTTAGCTTAGAGTCTTAGCTTAGAGTTTTTGTTAGAGTTGAAGTTTAGTTTAGTTTTAGTTAAGAGTTTAGAGTTTTTTTTGTCAGAGTTCCAGGTTAGTTTAATTTTAGTTAAGAGTTTGATTTTTTACCTTTGAGTTTCAGTTAGAGTTCTAGTTTAGTTTAGTTTTAGTTAAGAGTTTAGAGTTTACCATAGAGTCTTAGCTTAGAGTTTTAGTTAGAGTTCTAGTTTAGTTTAGTTTTAGTTACAGTTCAGAATTTATAGTTTTAGCTTAGAGTCATAGCTTAGAGTTTTACTTAAATTTATAGTTTGGTTAAGTTTTAGTTAATAGTTCAGAGTTTTTAGATTAGAATTTTTGTTGAAGTTCTAGTTTAGTTTATTTTTATTTAATAGTTTATATTTTTAGCTTAGAGTCTTAGCTTAGATTTTTTGTTAGAGTTGTAGTTTAGTTTAATTTTAGTTAAGAATTTGATTTTTTACCATTGAGTTTCAGTTTGTGTTATAGTCTAGTTTACATTTAGTTTAGAGCTTACAGTTTTTTACAATACAGTCATATCCTAAAGTTTGAGGTTGAGTTCTAGTATACTTTCATTTTATTGTAGAGTTTTGAGTTTTCTAGTTTAAATTCTTATCTTATAGATTTTATCAGAGTTCTATTTTATTTTAGTTTTATTTAATAGTTTATATTTTTTAGACTATATTTTTTTATTAGAGTTTTATTTTTAGTTTTGTTTTAGTTTAGTTTTAGTTTTAGTTTTAGTTAATAGTTTATAGTTTGAGCTTAGTTACTTAGATTATATTTTCTTTTAGAGTTGAAGTTTATTTTAGTAATATTTCGTAGTTTATAGTTTTAACTTATAGTATTATATTAGAGTTTTATTTTAGTTTAGATTTTCTTAAGAGTATAGAATTTTGTATGCTAGTAAAATATTGGAGTTTTTTTTAGATTTTTATTTTATTTCTATTTTATTTAATAATTTAGTGTTTTTATATTAGAGTATTAGTTTAGAGTTTTTTTTTAAGTTATAGTTTAGTTTTATTTTAGAGTTTTGCCTTAGACTTAGATTTTCAATTATATTTCTAGTTTAGTTTAGTTTTAGTTAAGAGTTTAGAGTTTTTAGCTTAGAGTCTTAGCTTAGTTTTATTTAGAGTTCTAGTTTAATTTAGTTTTAGTTAAGAGTTTAGAGTTTTACCATAGAGTCTTAGCTTACAGTTTTAGTTAGAGTTAAAGTTTAGTTTAGTTACAGTTAAGAATTTAGATTTTTAGCTTAGAGTCATAGCTTAGAGTTTTACTTAAAGTTATAGCTTGGTTAAGATTTAGTTAAGAGTTTCGAGTTTTAGCTGAGTCTTAGCTTACAGTTTTTGTTAGAGTTCTAGTTTAGTTTAGTATTACTTAAGAGTTTAGAGTCTTACCTTAGAGTCTTAGCTTAGAGTTTTTGTTAGAGTTCTAGTTTAGTTTAACTTTAGTTAAGAATTTGATGTTTAACCTTTGAGTTTCAGTTAGAGTTCTAGTTTAGTTTAGTTTTAGTTAAGAGTTTGGTGTTTTACCTTAGAGTCTTAGCATAGAGTTTTAGTTAGAGTTCTAGTTTAGTTTTAGTTAAGAGTTTAGAATTTTAGCTTAGAGTCTTAGCTTAGAGTTTTTGTTAGAGTTCTAGTTTAGTTTAATTTTAGTTAAGAGTTTGATTTTTTTCCTTTGAGTTTCAGTTAGAGTTCTAGTTTAGTTTACTTTTAGTTAAGAGTTTAGTGTTTTACCTTAGAGTCTTATCTTAGAGTTTTAGTTAGAGTTCTCGTTTAGTTTAGTTTTAGTTAGAAGTTTAGAATTTTAGCTTAGAGTCTTAGCCTAGAGTCTTTGTTAGAGTTCTAGTTTATTTTAGTTTTAGTTATGAGTTTAGAGTTTTTGGCTTAGAGTCCTTTGCTTAGAGTTTTTGTTGAAGTTCTAGTTTAGTTTAGTTTTAGTTAATAGTTTAGAGTTTTATCATAGAGTCGTAGCTTAGAGTTTTTGTTAGAGTTCTAGTTTATTTTAGATAAAGTTAAGCGTCTGGAGTTTTACCTTCGAGACTTAGCTTAGAGTTTTAGTTAAGTTTAGTTTTAGTTATGAGTTTAGAGTTTTAGCTTAGAGTCTTAGCTTAGAGTTATAGTTAGAGTTGATGTTTAGTTTAGTTATAGTTAAGAGTTTATAGTTTTTAGATTATAGTAGTATTTTATAGTCTTTTTTATAGTTATATTTTATTTTACTTAATAGTTTAGAGTTTTATAATATAATAATATCTTATAGTTTTTGTTGTAGTTTTAGTTTAGTTTAGTTTTAGTTAAGAGTTTAGAGTTTTTTAGCTTAGAGTCCTAGCTTAGAGTTTTTGTTAGAGTCCTAGTTTAGTTTAGTTTTAGTTAAGAGTTTGGTGTTTTACCTTAGAGTTATAGCTTAGATTTTTAGTTAGAGTTCTAGTTTAGTTTAGTTTTAGTTAAGAGTTTAGATTTTTACCTTAGAGTCTTATCTTAGAGTTTTTGTTAGAGTTTTAGTTTAGTTTAGTTTTAGTTAAGAGTTTTGAGTTTTACCTTAAAGTCTTAGATTAGAGTTTTAGTTAGGTTTGAAGTTTCGTTTAGTTTTGTTATAGTTAAGAGTTTATAGTTTTAGCTTAGAGTCTTAGCTTAGAGTTTTAGTTAGAGTTGTTGTTTATTTTAGTTTTACTTAAGAGTTATAGCTTAGAGGTTTAGCCTAGAATCTTAGCTTAGAGATTTAGTTAGAGTTGAAGTTTAGTACAAACTAGCATAACCACAAAATTACACAATATTGCATAGAAATACCAAAACCATTGGTTAGATTCGGTTAGGTTAGGTTAGAGGTTAGGTTTCTCCACGTTTAAGTTAGGTTAGATTAGGTTAGCTTACCATGAGCGCTCATGATAAGCTAACCTAATCTAACCTTTTCCGGAGAGTATGGTTAGGTTAGGTTAGGCTAGATTAAGTTAGGTTAGATTAAGTTAGGTTAAGTTAGGTTAGGTTAGCCCACGTACGCTTCACTTAGGTTAGCTTAGGTTAGGTGAGAGACAGGCAAAAAGTTAGGTGTATGATTAGGTTAGGTTAGATTAAGTTAGGTTAGGTTAAGTTAGGTTAGGCTAGGTTAGCCTACGTACGCGTGCGTACGTAGGCTAACCTAGCCTAACCTAACTTAATCTAACCTAACCTAATCATACACCTAACTTTTTGCCTGTCTCTCACCTAACCTAAGCTAACCTAAGTAAAACTCTAAACTAAGACTCTAAGCTAAAAAACTGTAAACTCTAAACTAAAAGTAAACTAGACTAGAACTCTAACTGAAACTCAAAGGTAAAACATCAAATTCTTAACTAAAATTAAACTAAACTTCAACTCTAACAAAAACTCTAAGATAAGACTCTAAGCTAAAACTCTAAACTATTAACTAAAACTAAACTAAACTAGAACTTCAACAAAGACTCTAAGATAAAAACTCTAAACTATTAAATAAAACTTAACAAAACTATAACTTTAAGTAAAAATCTAAGCTATGAATCTAAGATAAAACTCTAAATTCTTAACTGTAACTAAAACTAAACTAAACTAGAACTCTAACTAAAACTCTAAGCTAAGACTCTATGGTAAAATCTAAACTCTTAACTAAAACTAAACTAAACTAGAACTCTAACTGAAACTCAAAGGTAAAAAATCAAACTCTTAACTAAAAATAAACTAAACTACAACTATAAAAAAAACTAAAAGATAATAATATAAGATAAAAATATAAACTAAAACTAAACTCTACTATAACTTAAACATAAAATATAATCTAACACTATAATATAAAAACACTACACTCTTAACTAAAACTAAAATAAACTAGAACTCTAACAAAAACTCTAAGCTGAGACTCTAAGCTAAAACTCTAAACTATTAATAAAAACTAAACTCAACTAGAACTCTAAGCTAAGACTCTAAGGTAAAACACTAAACTCTTAACTAAAACTAAACTAAACTAGAACTCTAACTGAAACTCAAAGGTAAAACATCAAACTCTTAACTAAAATTTAACTGAACTAGAACTCTAACAAAAAGTCTAAGCTAAGATTCTAAGCTAAAACTCGAAATTCTTAACTAAAACTTAGTCAAACTAAAATTTTAAGTAAAACTCTAAGCTATGACTCTAAGCTAAAACTCTAAATTCTTAACTGTAACTAAACTAAACTTCAAATCTAACAAAAACTCTAAGCCAAGACTCTAAGGTAAAACTCTTAAATATTAACTAAAACTAAACTAAAATATAATTCTAACAAAATCTCTAAGATAAGACTCTAATCTTAAACTCGAAACTCTTAACTAAAACTAAACCAAACAACAACTGTAATTAAAATTATTAGCTATGACTATAAGATAAAATTATAAATTCTGAAATATATATAAGCTAAACTAAAAGAGAACACTGAATAAAACTCTAAGCTAAGACTCTAAGCTAAAAACTCTTAAACTCTTAACTAAAACTAAACAAAACTAGAACTATAACAAAAACTCTAAGCTAAGACTCTAAGCAAAAAAAACTCTAAATTTTTAACTAAAACTAAACCAAACTTAAACTTTAAGCTAAGACTCTAAGCTAAAAACTCTAAACTCTTAACTAAAAGTAAACTAAACTAGAACTCTAACTAAAACATTAAATTCTTAACTAAAATTAAATTAAACTTCAACTCTAACAAAAATCTAAGCTAAGACTCTATGCTAAAACTCGAAACTCTTAACTAAATCTTAACCAAACTACAACTTTAAGTAAAATTATAAGCTATGACTCTAAGCTAAAACTCTAAATTCTGAACTGTAACTAAACTAAACTAAATTAGAACTCTGAATAAAAATCTAAGCTACTACTATAAGCTAAAAACTCTAAACTCTTAAGTAAAACTAAACTAAACTAGAACTCTAATAAAAACTCTAAGATAAGAATCTAAGCTAAAAAAAAACTATTAACTAAAACTAAACCAAACTAAAAATATAAGATAACACTCTAATCTAAGAACTCTAAGCTATCAACTAAAACTAAACTAAACTAGAACTCTAACAAAAACTCTAAGATAAGAGTCTAAGCTGAAACTCTAAACTATTAACTAAAACTAAACTAAACTAGAAGTTCAATAAAAACTCTTAGCTAAGAACTCTAAACTCTTAACTAAAACTAAACCAAACTATAACTGTAAGTAAAACTCTAAGCTATGACTCTAAGCTGAAACTATAAATTCTGAACTGTAACTAAAACTAAACTAAACTAGAACTGTAAATAAAACTCTAAGCTAAGACTCTATGGTAAACTCTAAACTATTAACTAAAAATAAACTAAACTAGAACTCTAACTGAAACTCAAAGGTAAAAATTCAAACTCTTAACTAAAATTAAACTAAACTAGAACTCTAACAAAAAAAACTCCAAACTCTTTACTAAAACTAAACTAAACTTCAACTCTAATAAAAACTCTAAGCTAAGACTCTAAGCTAAAACTCTAAACTAAAACTAAACTATACTAGAACTTCAACATAAACTCTAAGCTAAGACTCTAAGCTAAAAACACTAAACTCTAAACTAAAAATAAAATAGAATAGAACTATAACAAAAACTATAATCTTAGAATCTAAGATAAAACTATAAAATATTAATTAAAACTAAACTAAACTAGAACTCTAAGATAAGAATCTAAGGTAAAACACTAAACTATTAACTAAAAGTAAACTAAACTAGAACCCTAACTGAAACTCAAAGGTAAAACATCAAATTCTTAACTAAAATTAAACTAAACTAGAACTCTAACAAAAAACTCTAAGCTAACACTCTAAGCTAAAACTCGAAACTCTTAACTAAAACTTAGTCAGTATCATAAAATATTAAAAAATGGGGGAGGGAAGGGGAGGAGAGGGGGAGGAGGGAGGGGAGGATGGGAGGGGGAGGGAAATGTGAGGAGGGGGAGGAGGAGAGGGAGAGGGGGGACCCTTTGGAGGCCAAGGGGGGGAGGGGGCCTTTGGGGCCTGGGGGGTCCTTTGGGGGTCTGGGGGGGCCTTTGGGGCCGGGTGCTCCTTTGGGGACCTGGTGAGGGCCTGGGGGCCCGGGGAGGGCCTTTGGGGGTCCGGGGGCCCTTTGGGAGCCTGGGGGACCTTTGAGGACCGGGGGGGGGAGGGCCTTTGGGGGCCCGGGGAGGGCGTTTGGGGATCCGAGGGCCCTTTGGGAGCTTGGGGGACCTTTGAGGACCGGGGCTTCCTTCGGGGTTGAGGTAGGGGGATTGGAACCCTTTGGGGCTGGGGGATCGGAACCCATTGGGGTTGGGGTAGGGGACCTCACGACACTGTTAAAATACAACTTGTGTATTATAACGACCACAGAGTTTCACCTTCAAATCCTCTTCTAAAATCCTCTTTTAAAATTTCTCTAACTGTTTCGCCGAAATAACTCCCTATAATGGCTAAAATGGTTTCGCCCAAATAATCCCTAAACGTAATTTCAGTGAGTTCCTTTTGTTTTTGGCATCCCTGTGATTTCACATTTGAAATTACAAAGAAACCTTTTCGCGCGCTAAGATCAAAACATTCGCTCGGAAACGATTCTCTTTAGAAACAACAAATTAATTCCCCTTTCATGCCAATCAATCAATCATGACATCATCTGTCATGTATGATCTAAACTTTGCCTCGGAAACATTCTCTTTGGAAATACATCAAAGACATTAATTAACTTGACGTCATCTGTCAGACACTATTAAACTTTGCCCGGAAACAATTTGATTAATGACTGTCAGCACAGGTATCCCACTTTGATTAACCACGTGTTCTCCCTAGGGACTCTATGCCCATATTAGGACCATAAACCATGTGGTCCTCGTGGGAGTTTTAAAAAAAGTGTCCGGATCGGGATTCGAAGGGGTATTGTCCTCGTGGGAGTCGGACCCCCCCTTCTACTGTTATTTTGTTCAGAGGAGTTGATTTCCAGATAGAAATTATGTTTTTGAGGAGGACAGTCCCCCACAGCCCTTAGGGCAAGGGTTGTAAGTTATGCTCTGGAGGTATATAAGGTTTTTTATAGAAGGCGTTGCCGTAGAAAGTTCAAAAAAGGCTCATTCGATTGGAAATTCAAAGGGCTAGTGCCCTTTTTAATAGTCGAAAGTGATTAGAGAGCAACTAAACCGCCTCTCATGCCCACCTTTTCCCCAAACACATCTAATCAAAACTTTGAGATAGCCATTTTATTCAACGTAGTTTTAAGTTCTGGAAAAAAGGTCTTTGAGGATGAAAACCCCCTCCCCACAGCCTTCAGGGCAAGGGTTGTAAATTATGCACAGGGGGCATGTAAGGTTTTTATAAAACGTGTCGTCGTAGAAACTTCAAAAATGGCTCATTCGATTGGAAATTGAAATGGATAGTGCCCTTTTAATAGTCGAAAGTGATTGGAAAGCACATAACGCCCCTTCTACGCCCACCATTTCCCCAAACACATCCAATAAAGATTTTGAGATAGCCATTTTGTTCCACGAAGTTCGAAGTTCAGGAAACCTTTGAGCAGGACACACCCCCCACAGTCTTCAGGGCAAGGGCTTTAAGTTATGCCCTGGGGTCATATCAGGTTTTTATTGAAATCGTTTTCGTAGAAACTTTAAAAAAGGCTCATTCGATTGGAAATTCAAAGAGCTAGTGCCCTTTTTAATAGTCGAAAGTGATTTGAGGGCAACTAACCCTTCTCTCACGCCCATCTTTTCCCCAAACACATCCAATCAATATTTTATATAGCCATTTTATTAAACGTAGTTGAAAGTTTTGGAAATTAGGTCTTTTAGGATGATAAACCCCTCAGAGCCCTCAGTGCAAGGCTTGTAAGCTATGCCCTGGGGCATATAAAGTTTATATAGAAAGTTGATATAGAAATTTCAAAAAGGGCTCATTTGATTGGAAATTGAAATTGCCCTTTTTAATAGTCGAAAGTGAGTGGAGAGTAATTAACCCCCCTCTTACTGCCACTATTTCCCCAAAAACATTCAATCAAAGTTTAGAGATAGCCATTTTGCTCAACGCAGTTGAAAGTTCTGGAAGGATGACAAACCCCCAGAGCCCCATGGGCAAAGGTTGTAATTTCTGCCCTGGGGGCATATTTAAAGATGGATAGAGTTGTCGTAAAACTGCAAAAGAGCTTATTCAATTGGAAATTGAGAGTGCTAGTGCCCTTTGTAATCGTCGAAAGTGATTGGAGGGTAACTAACCCCCCTCTCGCGCCCTTCATTCCTCCAAAAACATCCAAGCAAAAATTTCAGTTAGCAATTTGTTTCAACGTTGTAGATAGTTCTGGAAATTAGGTCTTTTAGATTGAGACCCCCCCCCCCCCAGCACTCAGGAAAAGGGTTGTAAATTATGGCCTGGGGGCATATAAGATTTTTATTGTAAGTTTTGTCGTAGAAACTTCCAAAGGGCTCATTTGATTGGAAATTGAAAGGACGAGGGCCATTTTTAATAGTTGAAAGTGATTGGACTACCGCCGATCTCACGCCCACCATTTCCCCAAACACATCCAATCAAAATTTTGAGATAGCCATTTTGTTTAACGTAGTTGAAAGTTCTGGAAATTCGATCTTAGGGGATGACAACCACCCTAACAGACCTTAGGGTAAGGGTAGTAATTTATGCCCTTGGGGCATATAAGGTGTTTATAGAAAGCGTTGTCGTTTCCAACAGAGCTCATTCGATTGGAAATCGAAAGGCCTAGAGTGCTTTTTAATATTCGAAAGGGATTGGAATGCTTGACGTTTTTAATTATTTTTTGTTGTTGTTGTTGTTTAGACCAGGGCACTTCGTATCGAAGGAGTTGTCCTGGGAACTCGAAAAGGGCTCATTCGATTAAAAATAGAAAGGGCTGATGCCCTCTTAATAGTCGAAAGTTATTGGAGGGCAACTAATCCCCCTTCCACTCCCACCCTCCCATTTGCTCATTATGTTTAAAAACTAAATGTTGCCCTAAGATTAAATCAAAATTCACTGTGATTCCCAATAAGGCATCTCAGCAGTATCCCAAGAACGACTGAGGGCATTATGTTCAAACTTTCGGCGCTGCTTCTGCTCTTAAAATTTAACCAAATCAAGATAGCGTAAGTGTATCCAAGCAATCAAAGAAATTAAACAGATTTTTTTGCGAATGTTGTCAAGTTTTTCATTTCAGGTCAACTAGAGGAGGGGTGAAACTAAATTAAACAGTACTATTTGTGTCCAGATTTTTGCACTTTACTGAAAAAATATAAATGTTTTTACTTTTATAACTTTAATAAATCAAATAATATTAACACTTTGGTCACTAAATATTAGCATCTGTATATTAAATTGGCAATGCACATTCATTTGTGTTTTTTTCAGTAGAGTGCAAATTATGTTCTGGCCTTGAGAAGGCATAGGGTTTTGAGCCCAACCTATGCTAATTTCTGCTCGTTTCGAGTTTGACTCGGTTATTTATTGTAATTTCTGTTCGTTTTGGGTTTCATTTATTTATCGATGCTGATTTGTGGTAGTTTAACGCTTAGTAGATTATTTTATTTTTTTTTTGCTCATTTTTAGTTTAATGGAGTTCTTTACTTTTCTTTGAAAAACTTATTTTGTGGAAAAAGTCTTTTTAATTAATCTTATGAAAAGTTCAAAATTCTTTGTAGCATTGCATTTAATAATAACACGAATTTCCGTAAATTATGTTAACTTCTCATCTTAAATTATTTTAATATCCTTCGTGTTTCTAAAATCTTAAATCTGTATATATTCCATAGGGGATAATATTTCATACACAACTTAAGCTTTTATCTACAACTCCTCAATATTCTAAGGATAATAAACCCCATGAACTCTTCATGTCACAAAATTGCAGATTTTTCTAAGGGAAAGTTCAATAAAGATCAAACAGTTCGTGGTAACGAACTGTAAGTAAGGAGCGACCCGGCTCAATGGTAACCGAAACTCTAGAAAACGGATTTTTGATACCAATAGATACATCAAAAGAATCAAATTTAAATGCTGATTTCAAATATATAAGTTTTGTCAAGTTTAGTCCTACCCATCAAAAGTTACGCTGATTTTCTTTGCGTAAAGAGCGAGGTGTTGAGGAGGGGACAACCCCTTTCAAATACGGAATAATTTCTGTTCGTTTTAAGTTTTAACGTCGTTCCTTACTTTCAGTTAATAAACTTGTTTTTTTTATTTTATGAAGTAAAACCCATATTTAATATCTTGTTTTAGCAAAACTTGTCTTGATTTCTTTAGTTTATTTGTGTAAATTGGACAGAGATTTTTCTTACAAGGTTCATTGTGTATATTTTTATAACCGAAAAAATAACCGAAAATTAAATTAAAAAGATAAAGTTTTGTGATGAAATTAAAGAGCTAAGTTGAAACTTGAAACAAAAATAATTACTGCTTTGTGTTTTATGCTACACATTTTTGAAAAGGTTTTTCAAAAAAACTATCTATAATATTTTCTTATATTGTATAATTTTGAAGAAAACAAAAAGATTACGGAAAAAAAAATTCAGAGAGAACTTCAAATTATTTCTTTTATTGATTATCAAGGTTTATATATGCAAATATTATTTTTTATATATATATACTTGCTACTTTTCTACTGTTGGGATATATTTTTTGGGGGGAGGGGGGGGGAGTAAAGCTAGGTAAATCCCAACATACTGGATACATCCTTGAAAATGAATTTATTTCTGTTTGTTTTGGGTTTGATAATGGGTTCTTTACATTTATCCAAAAAAAAATTAAATTAATTTTTGGTTCGGTTTTCATTTACATGGATTTATTATTTGTTAGCTGTAGGGATGTTGTATAGTTTTTCTCAGTTTATCTGCCTAAGAATTAAAATGTTGGAAGGGATTTTAAATTTTAGTCAAATAATTTAATTATTAATTCAAAAATATTAATTAAATAATTTAATAATTAGTCTCCTTTCCATTTATGATTGAAGCCAAATGAAAATATTAAAAACCGGCAAAGCTTCCAATATGACAATTAACTTTGAAAGAAAAAACAAACATATATTTGTACAAATATAAGCTTTGTAAATTGTTGTTTCTTTTCTTTCAAAGGCCGTTGTCTTATTAAAAGTCTTACCGTTCTTCAATATGTTCGATTCACACTAATTATAATATTGGGCCACATTTTAATATTCAGTCAGAATGTCCATTCAGCCCTGGTTTTGGGCAATAATCTTTAACAGAGAACTCAGTATACATTTTGGAATGAATCAAGGGGGGAGGGGGTAATTTTTTTCATATGTGATGGAAGTCGGCATATATTTTGGTCTTCTACCGAGCAGAAGCCATCCTGATCCGTCTCCTGCTGACACCCCTGAATACAGAAGCATCTTAACTTACAATTATTTGAGAATAGTATTTTTATGTTTCTTTTTTCTATCAGTATTTGTTTATTTAAATAAATGTGTATCAAGGCTATTTGTAAAAAAAAAATCTGTTTTGCTGCCTTAAAAAAAAAAAAAAAAAAAAAAAAAAAAAAAAAATCGGAGTGCAAATCAACATGAATGTATGGCTATATTGTATCCTTAATTCTTTGTCTTAACGGAGTTTCCCTTGGCTTAATCTATATGCACTGAAATTTTCAAGCAAAAAAGATTGAATTGTTCGGGCTACACATTGAACCAACCATTTTTTTTATATTCATTATGGTCCCCTTGGTTAGGATTACTTACACTATCAGTTTCAAAACAGAATAAATATAGATACTCTTTGAAGGGGCAGATCCAGGGGGCCGGGGCCCCAGGCCCTCCAAGATTTTTCTGGCGCCCTCATTCCGTTTTTTTTTTATTCTTACTTTTTTTTAAAATAAACTTGTCAATTTGGTCAATTATTGGCGCTCCTGTCACATTGCCCCCACCCCAGATTTTGCTCTTGATCCGACTTTAGCTCTTTATGTGTCACTAATCAGTGCGAAAATTTCTTTTTCAGTAGTCTCTATGTAGTAGCACCGTAAGTTCAAACTAATCGGAGATTACGAAATATGTTGGCCCGGTTTCAGGTGTGAGATATCGATACAAGCAATTTTTTTATTTTTTTCATTCATTGATATCTGTCTGGCTATGCTTAAACATATTGCGAATTTCAACCCTATAAGAAATGTAGCCCTTTTTAGGCCTATTCTCGGGCGTCACGAATCGACGCAGAAAAAATTAGTTTTCAATTTGTGTCTTTACAAATTAGTCTTGCTTTTTTTTAAATAAGATTCTTTTTCATGTAGGCCTACCTTCTGTTTTTTTTTTTTTTTTTTTTTTTTTTTTTTTTAGTTGTTAAGACTTAAGATAGAGAGTCAAGAACGTGGCATCGGTAAAAAATTCAAAGTACCCCAGCTTGAACTTACGTTATTTTTCACCTAGGATAGATACTAATAATTTATATCTATCATTTCACCAAAGCTGATTTAAAACATTTTCAGGAACAAGTCACATTTGACCAAACATGCGATATATCATGCCGGCTAGTAGATTGTAGGAGGGACACAGAAATATATTGCGCCTATTTTCGGATGTCACAAATTAATACAACGTATTTTTTTCAAAAAGTTACATCCAACACTTCCTGATGGTAACGAAATGTAAGTAAGGAGCGACCCGGCTAAATAGTAACCAAAACTCTAAAAAACGGAATTTTGATACCAGTAGATGCATCGAAAGATCGGGTTTTTATGCTGATTTCAAATATACAAGTTTAATCAAGTTTAATCATACCCATCAAAAGTTACGCGCCTGAGCAACTTTGCGTGAGAAACAACCCATAAAAGTCATAGAACTTTAATGAAAATCACACGATCAGATTCAGCGAATCAGAAAACCCTACTATGGAAGTTTCATGCTCCTATCTGCAAAAATGCGGAATTTTGTATTTTTGCC
The DNA here is from genome assembly GCF_049724085.1 of Artemia sp. Qi Xiang Cuo. Lineage (NCBI taxonomy): Eukaryota > Metazoa > Arthropoda > Branchiopoda > Anostraca > Artemiidae > Artemia > Artemia sp. Qi Xiang Cuo. Next base: position 33,229,563 of record NC_142809.1, read on the forward strand.
AGAAGAAAGATCACGTATACGTGTTTATTTGTTTGTTCGTATCGACCCAGTAGTCATAGAATATCGTGAGAGGGTTCATTCGAACGGAAATTAAAAGTTCTAGTACTCTTTTTAAGTGACCAAAAAAATTGGAGATCAATTTGGCCCCTCCCACGCTCATTTTTCTCCCGAAGTCACCGAATCAAAATTTTGAGATAGCCATTTTCTTAGCATAGTCAAAAATCTAAAAAATATGTCTTTGAGGATAACTTAATGCCCCACAGTTCCAGGGGTACGGGCTGCAAGTTATGAACTTTGCCCATTGTTTACATATAGTATTGTTGAATGGAATGTATACAGACAATTTCATCAGGGATTTTTTTCTGGTGGGGGGGGTCAGAGGATGGGGTTACGGGGGAGGATCTTTCCATGGAGGATGTTTCCTTGGGGGAAGGGACACTTCTATGAAGGGGGCGCCGGATTTCCCAGGATTATTAAAAAAAAAAACGATCAGAAATTAAATAAAAAAAAAGTTTTTTTTTTCAACTGAAAGTAAGGAGCAACATTAAAACTTGGTAAAGTTGAAAATTCGAACAATCTGAAAGAAGCTTCCTTTCACAAGTTATATATTTTAACAAATTAAAATGTCTTGTCTCATCAACTCCAGCCACTCAATACGATTCTTATTTGACATTAAATAAAAAAAACAAATGTTTTCAACTCAAAGTAAGGAGCAACAACAAAACTTAAAAGTAACAGAAATTATTACGTATATGAGGGGGTTTGCCCCTATTTAGTACCCCACTCTTTACGCTAAAGTTTTTTTTTAGTACTTTCATAAAAGCTATTTATTCTAATCAACCAGTCTTTGTGATTCAGGGGTTTGTGATTCAAACAAAATTCAAACTTTAGCGTAAAGAGAGAGGTATTAACAAGGGGGGCGAACCTTCCTAATATACATAATAAAAACATACGAATATAGAAGTTCGTTACGTAAGTTAATTCGTAAGTTACGTCAGAACAAAATTTCGAGAAAGCCATTTAGCAAAAAAAGTAAAATTAATATGGCAATTTTGTTTTAATTATTCAAGTACGGTGAGCCAAAATCAAAACTGCATTAATTCAAAAACTTTCAGAAATTAAATAAAAAAAAACACGTTTTTTTAAGTGAAAGTATGAAGCGGCATTAAAACTTAAAACGAAAAAAATCATTCCGTGTACGAAAGGGGCGGTCCCCTCCTCAACGCCTCGCTCTTTACACTAAACTTTGACTCTGTCTCACGACTTTATTTCTTAAAACAATAAACAACTTTAGCGTAAAGAGCGAGGCGTTGAGGAGGGGACCGCCCGTTTTATAAACGGAATAATTTCTGTTCGCTTTAAGTTTTATTGTCGCTCCTTACTTTCAGTTAAAAAAAAGTCTCAGGATACTAGCTTATGATTGGCAGCGTGGCCAAGTCTCTCCGTGCTCACAGTTCGCTTCTATGAATTGTTTGATTGGAGAAGACTAAGAAAATGACTTTGAATACATAAAGATTTTTTCCAAGATCACCAAAGCAGAAACTTTGAACATAGGGGGAGGGTTATAACAAGACTCTTCGCCTGTACGTTTGTCTCAAACGCGATAATAGCAGTAAGGGGGTAGATGTAGTAGTAGCTAAGTAGGTGCAGTAGCCTATACGGAATTACGGATCTGCTGAAATACTCACCAGCATATTTTAGTATTTATTGAGATACGCCTTTTACACATAAAAGGGAAGCAGAGATATGGTGTTTGTAAAAAAAACTGTATATATTTATTCTCTATTGTAGGCTTTGGAGATAGTTGCCAACGAGAACTATAAAGCGTATGCGAAATTGGAGAAACCTTGCGCGACGAAGTACAAAAAGTTTCGCAGAAAAAATCCTCGGACATCTATAATGAATGAACATGTTACATCAACAAACAAAGAGTCGGACAAACTCACTACTCCAAGTAAGCCAGTTATTAGGCCTGAAGACAGAGTTATAATATGCACGAATGACCAGGTCGCTGGTGATCCGCCCAGTATCAAGATTTATCAGCGGCCAGAGAGATGGAGTAAAAAAGCGTTGAATAGCGGTACTGTTAATACGGTGCTTATCAGTGTCGGTCCGTCAGAATCGGGTGTTCAAACAAAAGTGAATATTCAGTTAGTTGATCCAGCTCGTATTAGTGATGTAAGTGATAGGACTCATTCTTTAAGGAGAGCGGTGAGTTATCAGGAAGATCTTAACACTGTAGGTAGGTTATCTCGGTGTGCTAGCTACGGCGATGCTATAAACTTAGCAGGTGGAGTGAAAGAACGAACCCCATCAGTTGAGGATATACTTGAAAGCATACGAAAAATGAGCAAAGAGAAAACAAGAAAAGGGAAACCTCAGCAAGGCTCCCTCCTTGGAATAAAATATAATAACCCTAAATCAGAACCCATATATTGTTCAACTGACATTAGTCCATCACCAAAATTAAGTGATGGCATATATCAAAATATACAAGAGGGACTTTACGAAAATATGGAAGACTGGTATGATAGCCCAAAATCTCCGACATCTACTTACGCTAATTTAACAACCCATATAGAAAGTGAGTACGAAAATATTAAATACGAGGAAAGGGTTTATAGTAACTCAGTTGAAACAAAAAAGTCAACTCCTATGTATGATACACCTAAACCAGCAATTCATATTTATGACCGTCCACTGCCAAAGAAGGAGCTGAAATACGACAAACCAAGGAAGAATGAAAGAAGTGAATGCGACTTGGCGTCTCTGGAAGGTGAAGCTGAGCACATTGAGGATCCGCTTATACCCCCTCCAGGTAACACATGTCTTTTATTTGCTTCTTGTTTGGAAACATTGTGGTGAAATTCTACTTTAGCTACTTTTGGCTATCTTGGAAAGGGGTTAGGTCAGGAAAATGAAACTTTCAGGGATGGGTCTACAGGTTAAAGTATGGGTACTGGTGCATTATACGGACACTTCTATATACTACTAAAGAAGTCAAGTTGGACTAATGCTAACGAAATAAAATAAAATAGGATGAATATATAATAGTTTATAAACAAATTTGGGCTATATATTTGCAGACTAGGGGGAAGGGGAGGTAAAGCATACCATATATTAAATACGTAACCTAACCAGAGACAGATACTGGTTAGGTACTTGGGCATTATATGGGCCTTTCTAAAAAATCAAGTTTGGTTAAAGCTACTGAAACAAAATAAAATAGGATGAATATATAATAGTTTATAAACAAATTTCGGCTATATATTTGCACATTAGGGGGTAGGGGTGGGGGTAAAGCATAGCATATATTAAATACGTAACCTAACCTAGGTACCTCCCCCCCCCCTATACACCAAAAAACAACAGTTTAAATATCATATACGCAATGAAAACCACGCTATGCATAGCATTACTCTATAGAGCTCTCTTGAATTAACCCGTCAAAAACGGGTTTTTCGTGACTGGTTTCCTTGCAAAGGCCCATATAGTGCCCAAGTACCCACGGTTATAATGGTCTATGGACAAAATTATAAGAATTACATAAATGGCAAATCCCAAATTGTAATTTTAACATTCATATTAGCTCACCCGTTTCACTCAATTCCACTCTAACAACTGTTTTAGTACCAGGTATCTGTCCCGGTATCGGTAGCATCTCCCGTTTGACATTCCATATACAGTATATAAAAGTGTCCGTTTAATGCACTAGTACCAAAGTATGCCCCGGGAAGGTAGTTTGAAGTACCTACCTCCATTCCTTCTCCCTCTAGACTCTAGAGGGTCCTGGTAATTTGCCTACATGACATGAGTCAAATATGGAAATGCATTCCATATATACAATTCAGTGTTAATATTTTATGCATAATATAGATGGGGGGTTTGTCATGATCCCAATTAGTAGGGGCAGCAAGAACCCTAAATCTTGGAGCGACATTCGTGCAGCCACAGTTAAGCAATAAGGGGTATATTGGAAAGTCCCTTGGCTGTCAGTAATAATTGCTAGTAATGACAAGTCATCTTAGCAGCAGCCCAATACGTTCAGAGCTTCACTCTTCTTTGTTGCCCGTGAAGTTTCTATCCCATTTAAATCCTTTCTTATAACCTTATTATAACCTTATAACCTTATTAAATCCTTATATTAAATGGTGTATGAAAAAATCGTTCGAAATTGGCATTACCTTAGAATAGCGTGTTTCAAATTAGGGAGTATCCAAAACTCAAGCAGGTTCACTCGATATTTTAGGGAAGCTGGCGAATAATAAAAACCAAAGTGATAATTTGAATAGTAAGTGCCCAAAAGTTTGGAGAAAATACGATTTTTTGGGGAGTGAGGGTGAGGGCTGGGTCCCTAGCTTCATTGATATTTATAGCCCATCTTAACCCATTCTAATCTTGTAATGAATAGTGGCAAGTGAAAAGTCTAGTCTTTAGCCAGGTTTGCCAAATGCCAAATACTAAACTAGTACACCTGTAAGCAAAAATAAAGAGAAAATTATTGAAAAAACCCTCTTTCTTCCTTTTTTTTTTAACTTATACTAGTTTCGTAACCTGACTGCATTAGTAGTTCACCCTGGACCGATTTGGTAACATTAATTAAGATATTTTTAGCTCACTCTTGGAGTCTTTCTGCAATCGGGCTCAGTGTTAGTCATGCAAACGCCCCCCCCCCACCAAATTACTGTATTTGCGCTAATGGGGCATCCCAAATTAAACCTTGGTACGGGGGGGGGGGGCAAGATAAAGTTCCTTAAATAGGTATTATATAAAAGGCTTAGTCATCAAAGCGGTTAAATTGACCACGCAAAATAGAAACAACGAAAAGAGTGCCAAAGGAGATACTTAACACTTGACAAATGGGTTTTGCAAGTGTTCGGGAAATATTGCGGACTCGCCACTTAATTACGGAGTTTAAGTATTCGAGTTGTGCGATATCCTTGCGAGTGTCCTTATTGTTAGTGTTTTTCCCTTTTTCCTTTTTTTCCCTTCATTTGTCCTAATGCATTTCACTTTGTGTGGAGTTTTGCAAGCAACTTTTATTATTGTGATCATATCTTGTTGTGATTATAAGGTGCGTATCACCTGGTGAATAAAATGCTCAGGTTTGTTTGTGTGTATTTGCTGATTTTTTAGTATTCAATATTTGAAAGGAATTCCTAAAATTGCATTCTAAAAGAACGTGTTTAGTATCAATTTCCTCAATGCTGTTATTATTTGCTGGGATTAATGATGAATATTTTATCGGAGCTTTTTTATGAACGCACACGGATAGGACTGATGCCCGTGCTAAACTGAAGTATAATTTGTGCAACCAAGGTTAAATCAAAATTACGTACAACCAAGCTGCAAATTAATTAACCCATTCGAAAGCTGTGAGCTTAAACTTTGTGGTTGGTCAATCAGAATTGAGGTTTAAGGCATGATTTTTAGAAATAAGAAAACATGTAACCTTGGAATATAAGTTATCCTATCTGTAAAATAAATCTCCGAAAAGATACAACAGCAAAATATTAGTTGCAGTAAACTGGAGTTTGATATACATGCTTTTCAAACCAATTTCTTGGCATCTCAGTGTTTTTTTTTCGGTTACTACCAATTTTCATAGTACAAGTTAAACACTAAAATTGTGGAAAAACTATATTTATAATCTTCATCTGCTACAATTTTCTAGCTATGATAGTTTTAACTAATACTTTAATAATAAAATGGCCTAAAAGTTAGTATGGTACTCCTATTATTGTAAGGCGGCCAACCTTATTGCTTATGTTGGGTCAAAACCTATTGGCAGGCAGCCAACATTGGGACAACACACATTTTTCCATGGTTTTCCCTATTCTGATCTCTTTCCTTTGGTTTTGTTATAATTACTTTATAGTCCCAAATTTCCAGGGGGGTCGTGGTCCCCCCCCCCCTTCCGGCGCCCATGATAACAAGCATTTGATTTTTTTAATGCGTCTTATTTTCACAAAGAAGCCTTTTTAGACATAGAAGAGTCCCAGCGTCAACTAAGGTGAAAAAAAGCACTAAAAGCAGCCTATCTCTTTAGCGATCCTGGTTGAAATTTGTATATGACATTTATAGAGTCCAGGATGAGAATCTGACAGGAATTTTCCAAAAATAGATGTCTATGAAACTGGAAAATTTAGAATTTGAACCCCTAACCCTAACCCAGATTTTTGCCCCGTCCTTTTTAAATTTTGAAAATTTGGGGAGTATTTTCATTAAAGATGCCTTTTTTGGTATTTTCCTTGGAAAAATTGATAAAAAACAAATCCCCCCCCTAGATTTTGAAAAATGTATTTTGCCACTCTAAATTCGTGTGAATTGACGCCACCGCTCTTTTGGGAATTGACGCGAGGTGTTCTTTTTTCAAGCAGTTGAAAGAAGTTTAGAAGAATAGGAGGATATATTTAAGATTAGAATATCAATTCAAAACCCGATCTTAAAAGATTTCCAAAAGAAGTGTCCAAGTATATTTCTAGGCACTAGTTGGAGTGACCACATATCAAACAATAAGGTCCACGAATTATATGGTTCGATTTTATTTGCCAGGGTGATAACGGAAAAAAAGTTAAAATGGCTAGGCTGAAAGATGGCAGATAACCAAATATTGTACTTTTTTCCATCCTTTTTGGCCAAACGAAAAACGAGTCCTCCCAAAATGCGGTGGGAAAGGATTTATTAAGAAAGTGATTAAAGGAAATTTGAATTTCATGTGAGGCGATAAACAGTAAAGGTTTAAATATATTAGGATGGAGAAAGAGCGTGCGCATCTTTTTTGGCCGTACTTTTGGAGGTACTTTTTTTTTCAAGTACTTTGAGGGTTAAAGATTAAATAATTCCAAGTATGGTGTTAATCTCTGGCTACCAAACGGTTTATATTTTCAAAAATTGGCCGAATAGTAGATATTTTTAAGATTTATTTTAAGAATGCCGGAAGCGCTCCTTCTCAAGCTACTGCTACTTTTCTCAAAAATATCCCTTTAATCTTATCTTTCTATACTTTAACCTTATTTTGCTTCTGACCAAGAATATTTCTTTTTTCATAGAAAAGAATAAATAAAAATCAAATTCAGTATTAAAACGCTCGATTTACCATCCAAAATCTCTTGCGTCAATTTTGCACCTGATTGAAGTGCAAATATAATCATTGCAGATCATCTTGTGGTTTTCGTGGATGAAACCAATTTAATGGTTTCTTCAAAAGGTGCTGTCGGAATGATGTCCACCATATGGCGCATTGTATCATTACCTTTAAGCCATTGGACTCAACCGTTAGAACCATCAAAACTGTACCTGTCATTTTAAAATAATAGTGGGTAATTGTTCCGCGATATTTCGAATTCTGTGTTGCAGTTACTATTGAACTGTTAAAGGAAAAATCAGATCAAATTTTGTCACTCAAATGTTGACATATTAACCGCAAGGATTGAGTAGGGTAAACTATTTTATTATCTCTCTACGGTGGTGAGGGTTGGAATTAGCCGACAGGATAGGCGCCATTTGTACGACCTATGCTCATTGGTTCCTCAATAATTTACTCTTTACTGTAATTAAACAAAAAAAAACATTTTTTTTTAACTGAAAGTAAGGAGCGACATTAAAACGAACAGAAATTATTCCGTATATGAAAGGGGCTGTCCCCTCCTCAACGTCTCGCTCTTTACGCTAACTTTTTTATTGTTTAAAAAATAGAGTTGTGAGAAAGATTCAAACTTTAGCGTAAAGAGCGAGACGTTGAGGAGGGGATAGCCCCTTTCACACATGGAATAATTTCTGTTCGTTGTAAGTTTTAACATCGCTCCTTACTTTCAGTTAAAAAAAACTTACTTTTTTAATTTGATTTTTGAACGGTTTTGAATTAATGCAGGTTTTGATTTTGGCTCAGTATAGATCAATAATTAAAACACAATTTGCATATTAATTTTACTTTTATTTGGTTAAATGGCTTTCTCGAAAGTTGTTTAATTTTATTTACGGACGTTTTTATTAGTAATACATACACGTAACTTACGAATTAACATACGTAACAAACTTCTATATTCATATAGTTTTAGTACGTATATTAGGGGGTTCGTCTCCTAGTTAATACCTCGCTCTTTACGCTAAAGTTCGAATTTTGTTCCAATTCTTTAAAAATAACCCCTTAACCACGAAAGCCGTTAATTAGAATAAATAGCTCTTATAAAAATACTAAAAAAACTTTGGCCTAAAGGGCGAGGTATTTACTAGGGGGCGAACCCCATCATATACGTAATAATTTATTTTCGTTTTAAGTTTTGATGTCACTCCTTACTTTCAGTTGAAAAAACTTGTTTTTTTTATTTGATTTCCGGTCGATTTTTAAATAATGCTGGGAAATCCGGTGCCCCATTCATAGCAATGTCCCTTCCCCCATAAAAACTTCCTCCGTGGAAATATCCTCCCAAAAGACCCCGACCCACCCACCCTCACCCCCCACTACCAGAGAAAATCCCCCTGAAAACGTCTGTATACTTTCCGATAACCAATACTATATGTAAACATTGGGTAAAGTTCATTACTTTCAGCCCTACCCCCGGGGACTTTGGGGGATTAAGCTATCCTAAAAGACGTAGTTATTATATTTTCGACCGTGCTGAACAAAATGGCTATCTCAAAATTTTGATCGGGTGACTTTGGGGGAAAAAAATGAGCGTGGGAGGGGGCCTAGTTGCCCTCCGTTTTTGGTCACTTAAAAAGGGCACTAGAACTTTTATTTTCCTTTCGAATGAGTCTTCCCACGATATTCTAGGACTACTGGTTTGATGCGATCACCCCTGAAAAAAAAACAACAAAAAAAAACGAATGAACACGCACTCTTAATCTGTCATTTGGCAAAAAATCCAATATTACAAATTTTTGCAGATAGGAGCTTGAAACCTCTACAGTAGGGTTCTCTGATACGCTGAATCTGATGGCGTGATTTTCATTAAGGTTCTATAACTTTTAGGGGGTGATTTCCCCTTTTTTCGTAAATCAGGCAAATATTCTCAGGCGCGTAACTTTTGATGGTTAGAACTAAACTTGATGAAACTTATATATTTGAAATCATCATTAACATCTGATTCTTTTGATGTGTCTATTGGTATCAAAATTCCGTTTTTTAAAGTTTCGGTTACTATTGAGCCGGGTCGCTCCTTACTTACAGTTTGTTACCACGAAGTTTGATTTCGACAGTATCTAGATGAATGTCCAAGTTGCCTATTGTTTACGGTTTGGTCAATCAGGCGTAATTGCCTCATCGGGCGTCAGTGAGATCATTCTTACCCTTTTTTTTTAATGTGAATTAAATGAATGAGATATAGTCGTGCGTATTAACCAATCGTAGGTATCGAAAGCAATAGATGCTTTATATATATGCAGCAACGTTTTATAATATTTAAATAAATGTCAAGTAAAACATCTATACCGCCGAATATGTATTCTGGTTTACAGATAGTCATTCATAATTAGAAATGTAACACCCTCCAGTTGAAGGGTTTGGGGGGTACAACTATGAATATATGCTGGGGGAGTTCAGACAGTGGATTTATTTATTTTTACAAGACCAGAGTAGAGGACTTCATGATATTAAGAAGGAAACTTTCTTAAATAAAGAAAACAACAAAAACCATTGTTTAACTCTTTACGTCGTCCCTACAATTTGTTTAATATCCGCACCCTCCTCTTTGGATGAATTCGCTTGCACCTGTTTTGACAAATGATTTTAGTCACAAGAAATTGATTTCGATATGACATAACCACCTTAAATGAATTTAAAACATGAGTCTAATTTCTTACTTTAGCATTGATTTTTGAATTTGAAATTATTTTTCAAAACTGGTTTTCATAATGTCTGTCGAAGGTATGTGGAGTTGTGCTTCCAACCGTGCCTCAAGGGCTTAAGTTTTATGTCCAAATCTTTAGTCCTGCCTCAGACCCTCAGCCTCAGTGTCTGCATGTCACAGGCTTGTGAAAAAAAGTACAGAATTTTCTCCAAACCAGGAGATACGTTATTTGGAGCTCACCAGTCTCCACCATTCCATTTTTAGCAACGTTGTGGAAAAACTTCGGCTTTGGGGGCTTTGTATTGTTTGTTACTGTTGCCCTTATCAGGCGACATTTATATTTATTTTTCTTGTATATATGATTTTATTCTATCTTGGTTTTTATGTAAACTTAGACAAGAAAGGTGATAAGTGAATATAGTAATTTTAGAGACATTTGCTTGATTTCAATAGGAGGCAAATTGCTTAGCATGATGATATTTATCAGGTATTGATATTGCCAATTATTTATCAGGCTAAGATATTGCACAAAGTTTTAAGACTAAAGTAGTATGGTTTGAGGAATGCGAGAGCGTGTGTTGACTGAATTTTCACCAGTGGTGTCAATTGCGGAGTTTATTTCCGCCCTAGGAGTTGTTTAACGTTGCTCTTAGGCTCTCGTTCTAGCAATCACTCATAGAAAAATAAGCTGGATGAGAAGCATGGTCTGATCCCGCTGCCTAGAGCTGTGATGAAGGAAGGGTAAAGTTGGCTGAAAAAGGTTTTGCAAATACAGTATGATGGGTTGCCAAAAATTATGGTTTTCGATAATCCAGCAGGGTCTAAAGAAGAAGGAGGGTGTCTTTGAATGGGATGGGAGAGACGAGGGAAGATTTTATGGTAGAGGGAGCTTCAAGAAGGGAATAAAGAGCGAAGTTCTGAACAAAGTAGGATAGAGGAGGAGCGGAGACAGATGTGTTGACCTCAGCCGCCTTGGTGCTGCGATAAGTTTCAGTAGCAGTAGTATATTTCGCCGCTTGCTAAAGTTTCGTTAAAACAGTTTTTTTTTCCTTATCTCTTCTAATGAGAATACATTGAGAAATCCAGACAATACCTAAAATTACTTAGACCGTTCAGCTTTGGATCTTGGCTAGTGTTTCAGAATATCGAGAAACTCAAATTTCATTTGGATTTTTTGTTTTTTAGATTTTCTTTTCATTGCCTTCTTTGTGTTCTATATTGTTGGTGTCCTCTGCACAGGCACACACATGGCGAGGGGGCTACAGAGGCGAGATGATCTCATGCCCGCGCAGTCTCCCCCGACCATCCTTGAGGCACCTCAGATTTTTCCTAGACTTTCTTGTACTTTCTTTATAGTTCACCTATTTTTATGTTTGTTTTTGAACTATGTCTTAAGTAGTAAGAGTACAATGCATTGAAAATATACATTCAGATATACGCCTGAAGGCATAGATATGTGTGTATATTTTAAACGAATTGGGGTTACCAGGGTCATTAGCAAAGAGGTATCATTTCTATAGTAATTTGAAAAATCATATGGAATTTGCTTGATGGTATATACTTTGCGTATGCCCCCGTACCAAACAGGTTTTTCTGTTAGGTAAACAGGTCGACGCAGAGACGAGTCATTTAATACCGGTCCTATTAAGGAAAAGTTTTTCTGAGGTATATTTATTGTTCATTATATACAAGTTTTTTTTTTTTTTTTATGTTAAATCCGGGGTAATTAATGTGTAATTTGATTTGTAGGTTTTTTTTTTTTTAAAACTTTGCTATTAGTTTAATGGGTTTAATTAATATAACGAGTAATGATTTTGAAAAGGTTAATTACTTATTTATTTTACTAGATTTGCAATTTTTTTGCGAAAAGGTATTAGCGTAAGGGTATTGCGATGGTTAAGAATGTCTCACGGGTAATTAAAGAATGGGGTGCTTACATCAGATACTTAATAGATTTGACGCTTACAAGTGACATTGCTAGAGTCAAATATATTTGGTGTTGTTGATATTATGACCCTCCAAGTCCCCTGGGGAAAGGGCTGCACAGTGTATCGGTATCGGAAGTATTATTTTTGGGCGTACTGGTATCGCAGGTATCTATACAGATTTTTTGTAGCTCGTATAAAAGATATTACTCATATCTACGTTCTTCCTATAAATTCAACCATCAGCAACTTCAAAACGGCACTAAAAACGGCACTTTTGGTGCAATGTCTCAAGTGGAAAAGCTGGGGCTAGTAGACTACCAGCACTTTTAGATTGACGTTTAATGGCTCATTCGAAAGCTAATGCTCGTATCTACGTGATGTTTATCATTTCTACCATCACTTAAAACAATACTTTTGATGTCACTTCTTAAGTAGATTAAATAAAAAAAAGCACATAACCTCATCTAAATTAACCTTAAAAAAATGAAACTATCTTTTTTTTTTATCATGAACTGTTTAGCGTATACGTAATAATTCTCTTCGTTTTAAGTTTTTTAATTTTGCTCCTTACTTTCAGTTTTTCGAACTAAGAACGAAAATCCTTTTGTGGGAATAACTTATGTTTTTGCAAGGAAGGTCATTTTTTGTAATGAGACCCAGTCATTTTTGTAATGAGACTCAGAAAGCGTTTTGATTTGTATTTTTTCAGTAAAGTGCAAATTTTTAAGTGACCATTAAGATTGGGCCATGGGGGGAGTCTTGTTTTCTGCCATTTTAGCACCGAACTACGACTTTACCCCGAAGAGGACGAATTTGCAATCAATTCCAAATTCTGAGAAGATAATTGACTTAAAATTATTAATAACTATATTTTAGGCTTCCCAATTTCAAAAATAAGTAATGTCACGTTTGGTTATCTGTAATTACATATCAACTATAAGGCGGGGGAGGGGGGTTTCATTTATTTATCGATGCGGATTTGTGACAGTTTCAAGATTGGTAGATTATTTGATGTTATTTTTGCTAAATTGTAAGTAATAAATTCTTTCTTGAAGTCACCTCTGGGATACACAATACAGAAATTTTCATTAAAGAAATTATGAAAAAATTGTAAGTAAGTGGCAAATTCTTTCTTGAATTCATCTGCTGGATAAACAAAGACATTTCGTTCAAGAAATTATGACAAAATTCTAAGTAAGTAACAAACTCTTTATTTTTTGTTACTTTTAACAAAACTATTTTTGTTTTTTTTTTTTATATTTTTTTGTTTAATTAATTTATTTAATTTTATTTTAAAAAATTTTTTTGTTGAAAATTTTTTGTTTTTTGGTTTTTTTTCGAACGAATAACGAAAAACCTTTTGTGGGAAAAAATTATTTTTTTTCAAAGAACATCATTTTTTGTAATTAGACCCAGTCATTTTTTTAATTAGACTCAGAAAGCGTTTTGATTTTTATTTTTTCAGTAAAGTGCAAATTTTTAAGTGACCATTAAGATTGAGCCATGGGGAAAGTCTTGTTTTCTGTCATTTTAGCACCGAACTACGACTTTACCCCGAAGAGGACGAATTTGCAATCAATTTCAAATTCTGAGAAGCTAATTGACTTAAAATTATTAATAACTATATTTTAGGCTTCCCAATTGCAAAAAAGAAGTAATGTCACGTTTGGTTATCTGTAATTGCATATCGACTATAATGTGGGGGAGGGGGTTTCATTTATTTATCGATGCGGATTTGTGACAGTTTCACGATTGGTAGATTATTTGATGTTATTTTTGCTAATTTTTTGTTTAATGAAGTTCTTTACTTTTCTTTGAAAAACTTATTTTGTGGAAAAAGTGTTTTTTTTTGTTTTTTTTCGAACTAAGAACGAAAATCCTTTTGTGGGAATAACTTATGTTTTTGCAAGGAAGGTCATTTTTTGTAATGAGACCCAGTCATTTTTGTAATGAGACTCAGAAAGCGTTTTGATTTGTATTTTTTCAGTAAAGTGCAAATTTTTAAGTGACCATTAAGATTGGGCCATGGGGGGGAGTCTTGTTTTCTACCATTTTAGCACCGAACTACGACTTTACCCCGAAGAGGACGAATTTGCAATCAACTTCAAATTCTGAGAAGCTAATTGACTTAAAATTATTAATAACTATATTTTAGGCTTCCCAATTGCAAAAAGAAGTAATGTCTCGTTTGGTTATCTGTAATTGCATATCAACTATAATGTGGGGGAGGGGGTTTCATTTATTTATCGATGCGGATTTGTGACAGTTTCACGATTGGTAGATTATTTGATGTTATTTTTTGCTAAATTGTAAGTAATAAATTCTTTCTTGAAGTCACCTCTGGGATACACAATACAGAAATTTTCATTAAAGAAATTATGAAAAAATTGTTCTGGTTCAAGAGGTTTATCCGATATTGGAATGCAGTTTTTAGAATGTGCCAATGAAGATGTATCGCTTGTGGAACTATAAACTTACGTGACTAACTTCTATATTCATCTATTTTTCTTCTGGCAAAAAATACAAAGTTGTAGATTTTTGAAGATATGAGCTTTTTTTTTCTTGTTCTTTTAACTGTTTACCAGCTCAATGCTGTCTAAAAACTACGGGAAACTTCCTAAGAAGAGTTTTTGATGCAAAACTTCACCTATGAAAAGATTCTTTTAAAAGAAACACTTCAAATTGAAAAAAAAGAAACCATAAGCAAATAATCTTAACAAAGTTTAATATCTTCCAATAGAAACTTACAAATCTACTTCAATTATACAAGTAGAATTATCTGGCAAGATTTCTGTTTCAAGAGGTTTATTCGATATTGGAATGCAGTTTTTAGAATGTGCCATTGAAGATGTATCGCTTGTGGAACTTATTTTTAGCCTCAGCTTCTTTACTGGGCTTCTATCTTCTTCACTACCACCTGTATTTCCTTTTTCAACCGACCACTTCGTTTCCATAGCCTCAGAGTTTCTAAGTTTTCTTTTCAGCTTTTGCCCTGATGCCAGCAGACCACAGGACTTTAACTCACTTTCTGTTAGTTTGTTTATCACTACTATAGGGGTCTTCAATTGTCTCCGAATTCCAGGTATTTCAGCGAGGCTAATGAAACATCTTTCTGTCATTTTGTATTTCCTGAAATGCAAATTAAATTTAAGTTAATAAAGATTGTTAACTTTAATTATTTATTTTAGTAATTTAAAGCTTAGGATCAATTCCATTACCGCCGGAGTTTTTGAAGCACGATTCACGCTATTAAAGCTTAGTATTTCTGAGTCCAGTTGAAATGTGCATCATTTTAGAAAATTTTCTTTTTGGGGGAAGCTTTTGGTTCCTTTACGGCGCTAGTGTTGCAAAGAAAAATCATCAACTCTGAATTTTCCCGTTAATTCTCTAGCACTACATTTATAATTTTCCGTTTACACACTGCCAACAAAAACTATTACAAAAAAATAAATAAAACTATAACTATATGCTATAAAAACTATATAAAATATTCGGTACTTGTTAAGAATCCGGTAGTCACGCGAGAAGCGAAGTTTCGTTAATGCTAATAAAATAAAACAAAATAGATAATTTTGGAGACCACACTGCCTTTCCATGACGATAAATAAAAGTTCAAATAGGAATAAAATCCTTTCAATAGACTTTAAAAGGATTTTAAAGTCCTTATAATCCTTTTGCAATGTTCTTGAATAAGATTTTCTTTATTTCAAGAGTTCGGCTTTAAAGCGAGATTCTAAGTCTGAAGAATTTACTTCAGCCCTTTCAGAACATATTTTCAATTTTCCAGACCATTTTATTTTGTTTGATAATGTCCCTTTGATTTCTAGGGATCGGGGTTTAAAGCAAAATTTTTGTAAAACTGTTAAAATAAAGAAAATCTTATTCAAGCATATTGCTTTGAATCGTGACACAGGTGAATTTGGGCTAAATTCTATCTACGATAATTTATTAAAATCTGACAGAGTAAAGTTAAATTCACCCAATGTAGATGACATCTGTCCAAGTGTTATATCATTGAACGCTAATGAGCCGAATCCAAGAAGGTCAAAGAAGCTAGCTTCCTCATTTGCTTTGAAAAGAATTAGAGAATCAAATAATATGTATTTTTATCTGATTTTGCATTTAAACTACTGTTTTAAATTTTTCTAGTTTACTATTACTACTGATGGCAGTTACTGCATATGTGACCGAAATATTTAGTATTTTTGTGAATTTATATCACTGTTATCATCATCACTGTCTATTAAAAGGATTTTATCCCTATTTGAACTTTAATTTAAAACAAAATACGATGAAAATATAATAGTTCAGAAACAAATTTTGGCTATATATTTGCACATTAGGGGGGGGGGGGTAAAACATAACATATATTAAGTAAGTAACCTAACCTAGGTACCTTTTAGTCCCCCTAAACCCCAAAAAACTAAATTTTAAATATTTGTCACGGACTGAGCAACACCTCACAATGCAGCGAAAACCTGTTTTTCATATAGCATCTGGGTCTTTCTCGATGCGGTCTTCCTTGCGTGATTATATTAAACAAAAATCAAGTTTTTTTCACTGAAAACAAGGAGCGATATTAAAACTTAAAACGAACATAAATTATTCCGTATATGAAAGGGGCTGTCCCCTCCTCAACGCCTCGCTCTATACGCTAAATATTTTTATTGTTTAAAAAAATAAAGTTGTGTGACAGAGCCAAACTTTAGCGTAAAGAGCGAGGCGTTGAGGAGGGGACAGCCCATTTCATATACGGAATAACTTCTATTCGTTTTAAGTTTTAATGTCGCTCCTTACTATCAGTTAAAAAAACTTTTTTTTTAAAATTTAATTTCTGAATGTTTTTAAATTAATGCAGCTTTGCTTTTGGCTCACCGTACATGAATAATTAAAAAGAAACTTGCATGTTAATTTTACTTTTTTTGGCTAAATGGATTTCTCAAAATTTTGATCTGACGTAACTTACGAATTAGCTTACGCAACAAACTTCTATTTTCATTACGTATATTAGGGAGTTTTTTCCCTTGTCAATTCCTCGCTCTTTACGCTAAAGTTCGAATTTTGTTCGAATCACAAACCTCTGAATCACAAAGGCCGGTTAATTAGAATAGATAGCTCTTTTGAAAGTACTAAAAAAAAACTTTAGCGTAAAGAGCGAGGTATTGACAAGGGGGCGAACCCCCTCTTATACGTATTAGTTTGTTTTTGTTTTAAGTTTTAATGTTGCTCCTTACTTTCAGATGAAAAATCTTTTTTTTTTATTTAATTTCTAATCGTTTTTTAAATAATGGTGGGAAATCCGGCGCCCCCTTCATAGAAATGTCCTTCTCCCAAGGAAAGATCCTCCCCCGTAACCCCCTCCCCCGACCCCCTCCCACTAGAAAAAAATCCTTCCTGAAACGTCTGTATACTTCCCATTAACCAATACTATATGTAAAAAATCGGCGAAGTCCGTAACTTGCAGCCCTTCTTCCGGGGACTGCGGGGGATTAAGTTATTCTGAAATAAAAATTTATTAAATTGTTAACTATACTGAACAAAATGGCTATCTCAAAATTTTGATTGGGTGACTTCGGGAAAAAATGAGCGTGGGAGGGGGCCAAGTTGCAGTCCAATTTTTTTGGTCACTTAAAAAGGGCACTAGAACTTTTGATTTCCGTTCGGATGAGCCCTCTCCCGATATTCTAGGACTACTGGATCCATACGATCACCCCTGGGAAAAAAACCAAATAAACACGCATCCGTGATCGTTCTTCTGGCAAAAAGTACAAAATTCCACATTTTGCAGATAGGAGCTTGAAACTTTTATAGGAGGGTTCTCTGATACGCTGAATCTGATGGTGTGATTTTTATTAAAGTTCTGTGACTTTTACAGGTGGTTTCCCCCTTTTATCGAAAATAAGGCAAATATTCTCACTTTTGATGGGCGTAACTTTTGATGAGTGAGACTGAACTGAATGAAACTTATATATTTGAAATCAGTATAAAAATCTAATTCTATTGATGTATCTATGTTATATCAAAATTCCGGTTTTTAGAGTTTCGGTTACTATTGAGCCGGGTTGGTTACCACGAACTGTTTGACTACCGGATTCTTAGTAAGTATCAAATATTCTCTTGCCTAAGCATTAGGCAAGGGTGTATCCAAGATTTTTTTTTTTGGGGGGGGGGTGCAAAAACCTTAAAAAAAGAAACAAATTAAAAGTTTGTTTATATGCATTTTTGTTGCGTTTTTACGAGTCGGACAATTTTTTTGGGGGGAGGGGGAATTCAAACCCGTAACCGCCCCCCCCCCCTCCCCCTCATTGGATACGGCCTTGGTGTCAGGATCTGTGACTCGATATCCCTGTAAAGCTCAAGAAAGCACAGGCATTTGATAACAATCCAAAAGACTTAATCAAAATATGTTTAAATCTTTTTTATCAATTAAATAAATCATTTCCATAACTAGGACTTTCATGGCAGTGATTTAACTGAATTACAAGTAAAAAAAATGGTGGTAGTGAATTAATAGAAAAATTCCACCAACGCTACCTAGCATTTAATGACCGTGTTTTAACCACAAATGCTGGGAACTTTAAAATTCAGGGGAGAGTAAAGAAAGTAGAACCTTGTTCCAAGTAGACATACCATCATAAATTCAACGAGCCTGCTTAGCCTGTCAGGATTTTCGCAAGCTAATCAAGGTCTGCTTTGTGGAGATTGGGTGTTGACTTGAAACAATTCTTGAACATAAAAATGTTGTTCAATTGTCACTCACAGAGAAATCTCGGTTTTAATCATATTGTCTTACAGATTAATCTTGCCGAATATTGGATTTTCTTTGAAATTTTGTACTTTTTCAATGAAGTTAGCTCGACTCCACATTATAATTGGCGCTAGCGGTTTTTTGATCCCTTCACTGTATTCTCACATAAATCACCGAAAATCTAACTATGAGACGTTTCCCACTCGATTTGCTCGTACCCGCAATTTTACTAATATCAATTGGTTGGTGGAAATCAGATTGCGAAATGGCGCATGCAAGCAGCGGGGAACTTTTTTTGGCAGAACACCTCTAGCCTCAACTGTTCGGAACAGGGGCGGATCCGGGATTTTTTTAGGGGGGGGGGGTGCAAAATAGGTTGATTCGATAAATTTGCGTTAGGAGCAAGTTTAATTAACACAATCTTGCGTTAATTAAGTAAATTACACTGCTTTAGATTACTTTAGGGGGGGGCGCCCCCTGGATCTGCCACTGGTTCGAAATTTCAGAAGTGATGCATCCTATTCCTATCCTGCTTTTACGTGAATAAAAACTTTCGAACTATCTATCACTCCGAGTGTGCCATGCCCATCAGTTCCGTCATTGGGCGTGGGTAGGTGGCTTTGCCACCCTAGATTTTATATCCTCCCCCTAGATTTCGACAATGTTTTTTGAAAGCTATTTTCGTTGAAAAATGCCTTTTGTTGATTTTTAGAAAAATTGAAAAAAATGACAATTCCTCCTCCCCCCTGGATATAGAAAAATAAATTTCGCTCTTTCCCCCTAAATTTTCGCCAATTGACGCCACTGATGCAGATTTAAGCCTCATTTCTGTGAGATTTTTTTCCATTATAAAATACATCGATATCGTCTTCGGGCATATCTGGTTTATGTTCTTGGATAATTTGTCGATGCCTAGATGATTTCCTGTAATTAAAATGCAACAGCACGGCTTCCTCGATCGTCATAGCCACCTTTTCCGCTCCAAATTTTAGTGTTGACTTGTTGTATGTTGTACAAGCCTACAATGGATAAAAAATAGTTTTTTTGTCAGCACAGCGAAGCTCGTGCAAAATAAGCTACAGTGAGATTTTGTTTTTCGTTTTCACAAGTATGGACTAGTAATAAGATCGTTTTGTAATTTAATTTTTATTTGAGGGAGAATAGCTATCAATAAGAAAGATCTTATGTTCTAGAGCTATATAATCAGCTAAAAATTCCATTTTCGAGCCCCTCTGGAAAACATGAGGGAGGTGGGATTCGTTCTCATGTCCCCTCCCTCCCCAAAATTGTTAAAATTAACCCTAATATTTCTTGTTTTTTCTATGTAACTTCCCTACTCTTGTTTCTTTTTTAACCCTCCCCCCTCAAAAGAAAATTCCAAGTGCTAAATAAATGCCAGTGCGCATGCCCTTATAAAGTAAGAATTACACGAACCGCTGAAAAGAAGACATAAAGAATAAATAATAGCAACTTGGTATGCCCCAGGTTAGGTTAGTATTCCCCGCCCAACGAAAATGTCACCCCTATTTAAATTCCAGAATATCTATTTATATTTTTTCAAGGACGAAGGCCAACGGACCATAAAAAAAGGAAAATAAAGGTTTAAATGCTGGCTAATTGTTCTCTTTTTAACCTTCTAGGTCTGAAAAAAAGATATTTTAACAAAGAAAAGTTTTATTCCATTTTTATTGTATTTCAAATAGCCACCCCCCCCTCTACCTAGTGAGGAGGGTCTATGCTCAAATTTATGCAATACTGGGTAAAATTCTACTTTAGCTACTTTTGGCTATCTTGGAAAGGGGTTAGACTAGGAAAATGAAACTTTCAGGGATGGGTCTACAGGCTAAAGTATGTCCTGGAAAGGTATTTGAAGTACAACACACAGATTTTTAAAGGTCATCAAAGGTCAGGACCCTCTAGAGGATGAAGGAGTGGAGGTAGGCCTAGGTACTTCAAGATACCTTCCCAGGACATACTTTAGCCTGTAGACCCATCCCTGAAAGTTTCATTTTCCTAATTTAACCCCTTTCCAAGATATCCAAAAGTAGCTAAAGTAGAATTTTACCCAATACTGTACTTATATATTCTATACAGCATGTCCTCTGCATTTACAGAATAGTTCTAAAATTCGTTATAAAAGAGACAAAAATGTCATTATAAAAAAAAAAATGTTTTTTAAGGCTTTGTAATATTTGAAGGATCCTAAATAGCATTTTTATTTTGCAGACTATTTAAATGTGAAAGAAGAGTACTACGACGAAGGAATTGGAGAATCGGATTCAAGAAGCTATTATACAGAAGATCAAGGTATTATTATTTGGGTCGTTCAAAGGCCAACATTATTATGTGTAGTTATTAAATTAAAAAAACAAGTTTTTTTAACTGAAAGTAAGAAACGACGTTAAAACTTAAAACGAACAGAAATTATTCCGTATATGAAAGGGGCTGCCCCCTCCTCAACGCCTCGCTAGTAGAATGCTAATAATGAATTCGGCGCCTTTATGTTCCTTCCGGTTTTTCTGGTAGGTAATTCTATTCTACAGGGTTATTACACCCTTTCAAAGAGATTTACGCAATTTCTAGTTCAAGGTATATACATGTTTTTTTTTTACCATCTTTTGAATTTGACGACGCACCCGTACCAAACAGGTTTTTCTGATAATTCTATTCTACAGGTCATTGCATCTTTACCAAGAGGAATGAGTATAACTCGATTGGTGATTAGGATGTGAATAAAAGGAATACTTTTCTTTACAATTCATATTAGTAAGAGAATTGAATTCAAAGAGAATAGTTTTTATTTGCAAGGATATTAGTGGAGAAAAAAAAAATGAGTGGTGCATTTACATTATTGGAGATTAATGATGGAACCGACAGCAGCAGCAGCAGCGATATACGAGTACCTAATGTAGCTGTGGAAATAACTGCTGGCTGTAGACTATGTCTTGAATGGGACACTATGTATGCTAGATACGTGATATCATTAAGCAAATTTAAGCAGGAGGAGCAGCAGTGTTTTGCTGGAAAAGTAAATATTCTCCATATAAATAAACTTCGGTCAGAATTAGATGTCCTATCGAAATATATTGATGAGAACAAAATGCATCAGTGAATATTATTATTGTAATTATGATCAATAAAACTGTTTCTAAATCAATGGTATTTTATTCTTTTTCTATAGTAGACAAGCGTATATTTTCTAGAGTAGAAAAAAGAAATTCTGTTTAGTCTGAAGTTGATCGTGAGAGAGTTAGGACTAAAAAAAAATGGATAGATTCGAGGGAGATCGAATCATGAAGAATCTAGTTATTATGGAAAAATATTTAATTCTAGACGATGATTTTCTAGAGTTGTCTATTCAAAGGAAGACATTTTCTCCATGAATGCTTGTCGATACAATGAAAACTGATTATCCATCATTATAATATCGCATGAAGCTTCTACATTGTGGTCCAAATTCATTTACACGATTTATTGATATATTGATAACGACACGACAAAATGATTTTATGGATATGATTTTAAAAACTAGTTTTTAGAAATTTAGGACTTATTTTAATAAAAAAGATGGTTCTCAAGATGATTTACTCCTCTCTCTCTCTCTCTCAGACAATTTTTTTTTGTTGCTAGCTCAGTTTCATTCTGGCTGTGAGAGTGTCAACACATGACAAAATGTTCCATACATGTCCGTTATGTATGTACTCACTGGGCAGCTGGTCATCATGTGAGAATTACACAATGATTAATGAGTATGATGAAAAGTGTAGATTATGCAACCCGTGTAAATTGCATAGAGGATATGCTGTGCAAATTAAAGGTTGTAATTCCTGTCTTGAAGAGGTTTGTGACTCTCATCCTAGAGGTCACCTATGCTCCAATTGTCATTATGATAAATGTAATCAGTGGGAGAGTAGATATCCCGGTATGATTGGAAAGAATCCTAACCGTGAGTTTAGTTTATTGGTACGAGATTGGTATCGTCGGGGTTTTAGATTGTTCTGGGAGGAGGACCCGGGTCAACGATTCAACTGTTGGAACAACAAAAGAATATGGTTTCTACGTCATCGTTGTGAAGACACTGGGTCTTATGATTATAAACCCACTGATTTTTATTTGGCTGTGACGGAATGTGAATCGACACTTGAGGACACTGTTTGTGAAATTGCTTCAAATAGGCAAATTGAAACATGTGAATTCTATATAATGAATGAGAATAGTATAATTTACTATAAAAAGAGATACTACAAGAGTGAAGTCACACTCTACTGTAGAAAATGTGACCCTGACATTGCACTATATCAGGATCAGTACACTGGGAATTCAGATAATCTACCTGCACTACTTGTTGTCGAAAAATACCTAGTAGTAGTGGATGAAATCTAAAGAGTAGAAAAGTCGTTTTATAATGTATATAAATTTTTTTATTAATAAACAATTTCACATACATCTTTCAAACATTTTATTCTTAGGGCACTAAAATCAATATTAAAGGCACGTGTAATTATATTTTCCAATAGAAAATCGTTCGATCGAGGTAAGCCAACGCTGACGCCGTGAAACTGCTTTCGGGTATAGCTCCGAAATTTTAACATGAAAAAGGGTAATATTTGACAACCGTCTCTATGCGTCACTAAATCCTCTAATCGGTGATTTTAAATAAGGGTTTATCCCCTGTGTTCAATAAACTTGCTAATGTATGATGCGTAGAATTTATACGATAGGCCAATAGGATCAAAAAATTCAATATTCTTTGCTGTTTGAAAGACGCATAGCCAATGACCTGTCTTCAAAGTCGATGGACTGCTATTAACAATGATTAGGGTGTTGTTATCACTTGGAATTTTTTCAATGAAGTCCAATGGTATGCAATAGGACTTGTATCGGGGCCTGTAAGGATCCATACTAAATAAATTGATTATTTGGTTTGTGTTCATGGTGCTAGGTCTAGTAGAAAACTTCTGTTAGGTGTGATTTCTCAAGAGGTTTCAAATTGGCTCAGCGATACTAACGGGATACTCTCGGCCAGAGCATTGGCACATGTATACTATACAAATACATTCCCAGTTCTTACTCGGGTCACATCTTGAATACTTGAAATGTCAGAAAAAACAACCTCATGATTTTTTGAAAATATTGAATTAGTTATTCCATTTTCAAATATTTGAAAGTCATGATATAGGGATTGCATGTTCAACTCGTACAGAGTTATATAGGATTTTTTGTCAAACGATAGAGTTGACAGTGTACTAACAATTACTATACATAGAAGTCTAAATCGGCCAACAAAAATTAAATCCTGGAGGAAGTCAGTTCAAGATTAATTGGCACTACCACACTTCACAAACGCTAATGCCAATTATGATGGGATTTCTCCATTGATAAATGATGACTCGCTATAGCTACGAGAACCGGTGGCAATGTGAAGTTGATTGGTGATTGTATGGGGGACAAGAAGTTTAATGTTGTTACCATTAGCTCTTAGCTTCTCCACTGCCAATGCAACAGAGCTCATAACTTGTTGTTTTCGGACGTGGAGAATTGCCGATGTGATAATGACATTTGCATCGGGTGCTGCAGGAAGTGTTTTTCTCAAAATGAAATTCGATGGGGCTATCTGTAACTTTATGTCAATCTTGACATTGGGGGGTAGCCATTAGGATATATTGAATATCTCATGATTTAATTTTCCAACCAGATGATACTCCTGGGTCACTGCAGTAGTCAAATCACCGTCAGTATCAACACCTGTTCGATATTCATAGCCCAATGATTGTCCTCTCATCTCTTTGTACGCCTTTGGCGTCATCATCATAAATTGTATGTAACTTGCATAGTTTGATAAATTATTGCTAGTGCTCACCAATGTTCCATTAATAAATATATTAATTTGTTTGAATAGGTTGTGTAGAATACAGCTTACATAGGAGAGACCATTGTAGGCATTTGGAGTTGTATTATCTGACTTTCTTAAGCACAAAATTTAAATCAATAAATTTTGACGACAAATCAATGAAATAGTCTTCATTGGAAAATATGGGAAAGTGTATATTTTCCGAGAGGGGTTGTTGAGGGTGAAATTGTTCATAGTAGCCATACTTGACACTGACATCAACATTTTCAGCATTGAATAGATTCAATGAGGAACTGATTGATGGATATTATTCCTTGTGGGGGAGATAAGTCATCTTAAGAGAAGAAATCCTTCTTTGATCTAACAATCTTTTACTTTTTCTTCTTCTGCTGCTTATTGGCCTTCGTTGTTTTATTTCTCAAAGTCCTTGTTGATGTCCTTTGCTTCCTGCCTGGGAGGAGACTGATGAGTGAATGACGCGAACGCATCCTTTTCAATCCCTCCCCATTTTGTCGAGATTTTAATTGTTCACCAACGGCTCTTGCTGAAGATCTAATATTTTCCTTAACACCCTCCTTGAAATTCTTGCCCGACCCCCAGTCCTGTAGTGTGGAGGCAGAAAAATTCGATGCAGCAGGTACAAGATATTTTCTGGCGAGGGGTAGTGAAGAACGAAATAGCCTAGCAAACCAGCTACCAAGACCATAGCCAGACATTGTAGTACGCCCCTTGTAGTAGTCCAATCTATTGCCTTTTTGAAGTGTACTCAAATCATCAAGATAACATTAGATATCAGGACAGACAAATGGAATTCTTTATGTTTTCATTTTTTTAAATGATTTTACCGTCGTTGTCGCTTTGTCGAAAATTGATCGTCATCAGTGATCGGGCTTTTGACATTGCTAGACAATCATGTAATTCGGCTCGTAGTGTCAACTGACAGAGTTCCAAATAGGAAGGACTTACGGGAATATATTAAAGATGCTTTATATTGTAGTGATGAACATATTCTTGATTGGTTATTCGTTCACGAACTCGTAGGAGGGGAGCATTTGAATTACCAACCCGAGATGTTTCCACGAATGAAGCGTAGAGAAATATACAAGTGTCCATGGAGAAAGCAGGTGGGTAGTCAGCAAAAATGAAATTAGTGCTTCCAGCACTTCTACCATTGATTATATTGAGCTTAAAGCCAAGAACGTCCTTTAGGTTATCATTGAGAATAATCTTTTCATTGGCAATAGGTGAACTAATGTAGATCATGCCCTCCTCCTTTGAATAGTTGAAATGAAAAGCTCCTTTTTTACGAGCAGAAATTCTTTTATTGATAGTGCGACATAAATCATTCATGCAGGTGAGCTCCTCGTAGGGTAATTCAATATATGGATAATCCATCCAAATGATTTTTTGAATTTGTTCTTGATCACCTGGTGGTGGCGGCCAATCATAGGGTCTAATTTTTATTTCATATTTACGATCCTTTCTCGGGATGTCATAGGTATTTTTGAGAATACAGTCGACAAGAGCCACTTCATATGCACCGTCAAATTTGACGACGGGGGAGAGTTTTGTCCAAAAATTACTTGTCGTCTTCAAGTCATTGTAGAGAGGATTGGAAACGTTGGACATGAAAGTTACATAGAAATCATTGGGCATTGTCAATATCTTCAACACCATTCCAAGAATCAAAATCAGAGTTGTATCCTAGCCAGCGAAAGGGTAACTGTTTCTTACCCCTGCGAGTACGTGTCTTTAATATCTTTTCAATTTGATAGATTTCACTAGCATTTTTAACTTTTTGCAATTCATAGGCATAAAAGCCACCGAGAATCTCTTCATCTTTGGAATCACGCAGGCGATAAGTTATGGGTTTAGTGTCTAGGATTTTTACCACTTTAAAAAGTTCAGTGGACCACAGGTAATTCCCCTTTTCAAAAACATTAGTTGTTCTATTAATTCGAACAGTATCACCAACATTGAATTTATTTTTCTTCTTGACTTTTGATTCATTGGAATATTGTTTAAGAAAGGTGTCAATTGTATTTTGATCCGAATGATGAACTTCCGTTGGTGTAGAGTTGGACAATGATTGATGAGGTCGTTGATTATAAATCAACATGATTTTATCTAGATCATGAATAAAAGCCGGCGTATTTTTCAATGTACAATATCTTGAAATTAAAAGTCGAATAGTTCTTATCAATCGTTCGGCCAAAGCAGCCTTTATAGGACTGTGACTATGATAGAGCAGTGTACTATATTTCTCTAGTACTTTTGCAACATGAGGATTAACAAATTCACTACCGCGATCCGTTTGAATTTTTTTATATGAATCCTTTTCGAGAATACTTTCAATGGCCTGATCAACTTCAAAACCTCTATTTGATCTATATCGACTTGCATATGCATAGCGACTAAAAAAACTGATTTAAATTAGAATTTTATTTTTCTGTTTTTTGTGACGTATATGTAGCTCATATAGAGTCAGGAGATATGATTGATTTATATTCAATTTTTAAAATGCTTTAGTTTTCAGATATTGATTTTCATGAAGTCTGTGATTTCTATGCAGAGTCTAACTTGGTTCATTTTGTTGATAGTCTTTTACACTTTTAGGGTGAATAACCGTGACTGTGGAAATACTTGTGGGGGAACTTAAAATCACTACCTCGACAATGTTTTCATACGCACCTTTCAGAACTTAAGCCATTTTGAACGTAAACACGTTGTGTAACGTCCGCTACTCTTTTGTATACTGGCTGCTGGTGGGGACGTTGACTTGATACGTCTTCGCTTTTGTCTAGCTATCAGTGGTGTGCTAGTATTTTCCAAAATTGATTTAAAATCTTCTTCTTCTTCTTCTTCAAGTTCATATTTTAATGTTGATGATGATGATGATGATGCACGTTCATTTAATTTTTTTAGAATTTGTCTATTGCCAATAAGACTTTTGGGGAAGTTTAATGTATTTAGAAAGTTGTATAGATGAGTGTCAAATGATAATAGTCCTTTACGATTTGTAACATTGTCATACATTAAATCAAGTAGAATATAGCTCTTGTCTTGAATTATAATCCTTTCCCCATTGCTCTCAGCTTGAACTTGATCACTTTCCTAGAGATAGATTAGGAGTCGCGTAATTTTTTCACGATATTAGTGGAGTCATAGATTTACAAATTTAAATAAAAATTAATACAAATAATACATCTTTAATTTTGTTCCAGCAGCAGCAGCAGCAGCAGTAGATTCTTGAGAAGATGATTCTTTTTTGGGATCAGCAGCAGCAATCGGCTGTGATCGATAGTTTTTTCCAAATCGGTGAAGTGTATCATTAAGTAAAATCAGTTTTTTATCATCATCAATAGTTTCATTGTCGAGGAATTTACTCAGATTGTCCTCAAAGTGTTCGACGGGTGAGAGACAAAGTTCTATTTGAGTCACTTTATAGGGTTTTGCCATCTAGAGAAAACTGTTTACAAGTCTTGCAATTATTGGCAGTAAAAGTGTGAAAAAGCTACCGCCCGCTTGAAGAAGCCGTTTCCTTTTAAAATTCTTTCTTTTGTTTTTATTGGCCCATGTACGTGCAAGGAAACGATGATGCTTTGCCTGGTTCTCAACTACTTCTGGTAGTTGATTATTACCCTCGGTCAATTTTAAACAAAGTTTAGATATTAGAATAATTAAATCATTGTCAATACCATGTTTGAGTATTGCTTTTGTAAGCGGAGGTTTTGAAGTGCTTAGAACTGAAAACAAATGTCTATTTTCATGTAGTTTCTTCAGTGTCATGATAGCGACTAATAGGTCTTTTTAGTGTTCACTGGGAGATATACTGTAATTTCATCGTCGAAAATATCTATGACTACACGCAGATCCTCGGATGTATTTTGATTAAGATCCAATAGGATATAGCCGTGGGGTTTATTAGCTGCCTGATTGTATGCTGAGAGCAAAAATTTAGGGGCACCTGGATAGTTTTGTTTATTGAGGTTTATTAGCGAACTAGAATCACGAACAACTCTGTAGATGATATAGTAGGTACAGTTCAAAGCAAGTGTTCGCATACATTTGCTCTGATGAAAGAGATTGTGTAGAACTAGAGTAACGGAAATATGTTCATGATGAGAGCGAACAGTGAACAATTGCAGCATTTGCTGAGACCATTGTTCAATAGATTCAGCCAGATCGTCAATGATCAATCAAGAGTTTGGTTCAATAATGTTGAAAACATCAAGTCCCTGTATGAACTGTATCTGCACCGATCCCATGGCAGCAGCAATTGCTTTTATTTTATTGTATGACTCCTGCCAAATAATATAGCAATAGTAGATTTTTTTCGGCTTTCCCGCAAACATTTTATCACAATTTTTAATTATTTTAGTTAAGAGCGTTGTTTTGCCCGACATTAAGGGCCCACACAGAAACGATCTGAACGGTGTTTTAAATTGATACATGTTCCTTTCAACAGTTCACCTGGACAACTAAATGTAGACCCTAATTGTCTAATGACCAAATAATTTTTCCCTACTACTACTACTCTGTTCTTCAAGAAGAAGAAGAAGACAAAGACAAAGACGAATAAAGAATCATATTTTTTCTTTTATTATATGCACATAAAAAAAGTAACAAGAAATTGAAAAAAAAATAAACTTTTTTAAATTTATTAATAATAAGAAATACAACATTTACATGGGGATACACAGAGAAAAAACACTTTTTTTGTTTATTTATAGAGAAAAAAAAAATACAACATTAAATTAGAGAGAGAGCACTTGAAAAAAAAAATACACTTTTTTAAATTTATTTATAATAAAAAAAAAACATTTACATAGGTACACACACAGAGAGAAAAACATTTTTTTTTTTTTATTTATAGAGAAAAAAAAACATTAAATTAGAGAGATGGAACTTGAAAAAAAAAATCTGCTCTAAGTCCAAAAAAAAGATAACTTTGGTGACGGTGCGCCCCCCGCGCTGGCGCCCCCCCGGGCCGCGAGGCCCCCCCCCACAAAGGCCGCGAGCCCCCCCCCCCTCCAAAGTTTTTTTTTAGGAAATTAGTTACAGGACTTTATTTAAACCGAGACTTTCCCTGTGGGCAATACATTCGATCCGTTCTGAAGTTAAATAGTGTCCAAGGGGGAGGGTGGTCACACCATCTTAACAAACATAGACCTTGTCGGAAATGGTACTCATGGCTATTTTTTCTACATTTACAGTAAAGTTCCTGTAGTTCAATGAACGAATTGCCAACAATTTGGCTCGTGGAATTGCATTTTCAACAATACAATTCCTATAAATATTCATGTCGAAAATCTTGTCCAAATAGCGCGTGGGTACTCTTTTGCAGCGTTTCTTGATTTCCTCGTCGTATGTCTGTATAAAGTAAACCTTCGGACCTACAAACATACCACGGGAAATCAAGTCGCGTCCGGTTTAAGATTTAAAAAATAAAATCTGAATGGGCACTCGACGGTTAAATAGCACAGGGTCAAGACCACTACTCCAATTGGTGTAGTCCATCCGTGAGCTGATAATTTCACCGTGCGTCAAATCATAAATTAGATTTGATGCTACTAATTTTAGCAGTAGAGAATTTGTATCCCCGGAGCAGACCTCGACTTGCCTATTTGCTGACCAATGTACCATACCCACACTGTTATAGAAATCTAAGTTGAGCCTTTTTTATATCTCAGGGATAGTACTGCCTGCTGCAATATTTGTATTTAAGACAATGCGTCTTTTTTTCCTATTTAAAAGTACCTTGTCCGGGCCAATGATTGTAAAGTAGGTGTAATTGGGATCGGCAATAATTCGAGCACATTGTTCTGGATCGGTCACAACGTCACAAAGATTCCTATTGCGAACCCTTTCACACATTTTGTCGAAAGCCGAATTCAAAATGAGTTTATAAATTTATTTTTCGGCTTTTGGTAGAGCTGCAGAACGTTTGCCGAAAAAAGTGTCAACAAATGTTTTCAAATAGGGTTTTTGACTAAAATCGAGCGCTCGGTGAATCTTTGTGACGTAGAAACAATGGTTACACATCCATTTTAACGCTACATGCTGTATAAATATGTTTTTTTTCGGCAGAAGGTCAGCAATAAGTTTTTGTTTTGAAGGTGCCGAATGCAATCCGTCCAGCTCGACTAAACGCCTATTGCGAGGACTCAAAGAGTCCTTAGTCACAGGTCTATTGATGCATGGGAAAACAAAATCCTTTACTGAATCGTGAAGCTCGACTGGTATCTCTCCATCAATTTCAAAAAACCATCCAACCGGTCCATTCTCCTCAACACTGTCGTCGTCAATGTTGGGGAAATGGTGAGCTTGAGGGTCATTGAGCCATTTATAGTCGCCCCTAGGTATTGCATAATTGGAAATGGCCGAGGGGTAGAGAGAATTCATATCGAGAAAAACTGCATTCGATTTTGTCCCCGTCTTCTCTCCTGTTGGATCAGTTTCCAAGATACGATCTCCGTGAAAAACAAAACCCCCCCCTCATTGACATCTCTATGACAAGGTGCTGATCAATGTCAGTTATTATACCAATTATGTTCCCGCTAATTTTTCGGATAAGGTCCATCAAAAGATGAGTCTAAGACAAAAAAAACCCCAAATCAAGATTAAACTCCTCATAGATTTTAGCCGTGTTTTTACATATAATGTCTAACAGGGTTAACACGTCACTCGACAAATAAAGCTTGCAGTAGTCAAACCCATTTTTACAACCTCCCTCTGCCCAAACTTTTTTAGCAAAACTGTATTCCTCGGGGGTGCACCTACGATCGTGAAGACTGTCGTAAAAAGATTCACTATAAAGAATAGACTCCTTGGCAAATCTTGACATGGAATATTAATAGTCATAACGATATATGCCCTTGACCGTTATCAAATCGTATAAATCATTTAGAAATTGTTGATTGAGAAGGGAGAAAGCAATGCTACCGTCATCGTTTTTCTGCACTTGAATTAATTCACTCAATGATTTGGGCAAAAAACTGTAGGAATCCAAAAAGCAAATTTTTTTCGTGTACTCAACGTCGGCTTCAACAAATTTTCACATAAATTTCAAAACAAGCAACTTGCTTAATGATTTAGGCATGATTTTGTAATTAGAGCTGTCTACCATCCCTGCATCATCGTCATCCACTGTTCCAGTTCTTTGAATATTTGCCAATGCTGGTAGCATATACTGTAGATCGTAGTAAGAGTTATGCATAGAAACAGGTAGAAAATGTCTTTGTTTAATTTTTAAATTACACAAATTGTGAGCCCACCCTCGAAAAATACTTTTTCCCGTTGAATTGGGGTCAATAAGGTGATTGTGGTCCTGCACCGCGTCTTTTGGGGCAAGGGCACCCCTACACACCCAGCAAATTGTCCCCTTTTCCAGCGCCAGTTACTCTTTATCCGACAATGTTATTGGATAATTGGTATGACATAATCGTGAAAGTGCCTTGTTTGCCGTTTTTATTACAGAAATCAATAACTTTTCAATGCTGCCCTCCTCGTCCATAGTAAAAAAAACCTCTTTCAATTACATTTTATTGATGGCGTCGCGACGGGTATGTGCGTAGGAACACGCAACTAGTTTGTGTTCCTTGACTATATTCGGCCTTGATGGGTCCGATACCTCAACCAGTCTTGTTTCACAATCCAAAGACACTTTATCAGATTGTAGAAGAGAATTTTGAAAAATTTTAAATTTGTAAAGTGTCTTTGCCTTCTGCCGGCATTTCAATTCTTTGATTTCCATGAATTTTGCAATGGTTCATGTGGTCTGAAAACGTCCGCTCAGATCTAAATGAGGAAATGCACATGGGGCAATACAAACATTCTCCTTTGTTCTTGCCTTGAGATAGGAGTCGAATTATTGCAGTAACGGGGAAAAATGACCATAAGAATTTACATCTTTGGGAGGTTCGTAAATAACCCATACCCAATTTTTAACATTTTCCACCATCGGTGTCCTCAGTGAGTACAAAGCTCCTTTTTTATTCGGTTTTTTCCCCCATCTACAAATTCTGTGTCATACTGGAGAACAACCACCCCCAACCCCACATTTTCATTTGCTTTCTAGAGTATGCATATTTATTTAAATGAAATCGGATACCGTCCCTCCGAATAGTAAAAAATTACTTTAGGGAAATTTTCACCACCGTTACTTGCAAGTTTGTCAAGATTTTTCATTGATGACTCATTATGTAATGTCTTATGGGCTGCTGCTAAAAATGCGTACTTAAAGCATTGCAGTCCAGTGTCAAATCTGAAGCCCTGAACTCCTCTTGTAGTCGACAAATCCGGGTGACATTTTATTTTAGATTACTTGCCCCCCTTAAACTAAAGTTTTTTTTTAATCTTCTGAGATTCAGATCCATTCGTTCAATGTATAAAATTGTGGAACCACTCCCCCTCTCATTAAATGTATTCAAAGTTTATATTAGTGTATTCGCCCAGTTGAAAAAGTTGTCTTCAAATTTGTTTAGACCTGGGTAGAAAGTCTGGTTGCCTGTTGAAAAATGAAAATAAAAAATTTCCCCGGATGTCCCCTTTTGTAAGTAAACTTTTTGATTCACCGATGCTTTAATTTCCCCTAGACCCCCCCAATTCTGAATCTTAATGTCAATTTTTGCTCGAATTTTGTCGATATAATTATGGAGGACTTTCACGGGGTCATTTAGAATAATGCTCGCGTTTTCCTCGGGAAGGCTAAAATCTACCTTGTATGTTTGCAAATGGCTTAGAGCAGATTCTAACAGATAAAAATCAGGCAATTCCAGGGACATTGCACTTTTTTCATGTCCTGACCCTGTTTGTTCAGGACTCAATTCACTAATTGTAAAGTTATCGTTAAAAATGTCCCCGGAAGAATTAGACCCAACAATTTGCATAAGACTGTCCATTTGTTCAGTTGTAAATTGAAAATCCAGGGGGATATCAAATAACGTACCTTCCCTAACATCTGGCGAGAGGGGGCAATTACCGATGATACTTTGAAGTCCTGGACCAGGGAAGGCAGAAGTTTTCACAGCTTCCCCCTTAAACTAGAAAATGAATGGATTAAGTTTTTTTTTTGACGAAAGTTTTATCACAATTATAACACACTTTTCTTTTTTTTTATCAAACAATATTTTTTTTAAATAAAAAGTTACCCATCTGAACTCCTTGGCAAAACATGAAGGGGGTCAAGCTCACGATCTTCAGTAGGCTTAGCTGAGGCATTATGAGCAGCAGTCCATTCTCTCTTCAAATTCCTCCCAGCTTGGGTGGAGCTAACACTGGGGCTAGAGGGCTCTGTTGCTATAAGTTTTTTAATTGTTGGTGGGTACAGATCTTGTTTAATTATACAGGTATATTTGATAATTGATGTTATTGCAGCTTGCATTAATACACATTTGATGTATATTGCTTTCTTGTCAGAAGGGGGGTTATTCTACTTATCCGATTCATTGAAAAAAAAGGCATAATTATTCATTGTTATTTTGGAAGCGACTTAGTATTATTCCATGCATCTATTTTATTGTAAAAACCATCTGCATTTAGAAACCTTTGTATTTTAATTACTTTTTTGAGCAATTTAGTCTGAAGCCGACAAAAACTGGTTTTACCATAACATTGTACAAACCCTTACCTTAGTCTTTTTTTTTCTGACTTAAAAAATTGGCACCATGCTTATCTTTCTGCTAAAATACTGGCAGGGGGAATGTGACTATTTTGGTTCTTTGGTCATAAACATTAAGAATTCATGGAATATTCGGATTTAAACATGGTGCAATATGTGCCTATTTTTTTGCATTAAAAAACTGGTGTTCAAATAGGGGGAGCTGGAATTTTTTTTTTTTTTTTTTCAATTAAATAAATATTTATATTTTCCTTTATTATAAAAATAAAATACTCATTGTTACAAATTTAGATTTTTTAGAATGATTTTCAGCTCTTAAGCTATGGTAAGCAGCAGCATAAATTGTAAATTGTTTTTGTTCTTCTTCTAAAGACTAAAAGCACCATTAGGCTACTATGATCTAATATATCACTGAAATACATTTTCCAGCAGTACATGGACACGAACCATGAGTAAGGAACATATCAGGTTAATAGTAACCGAAACTCTAAACGAGAAGTTTTTTTTACAATTAATATATTACAGGAATCAACATTTTGTACTAACCTCAAATTACCGATCGACAGATATGCCTATTGCTTCAAAAAAGCTTAAATATGCTTGTATTTATGCTAATAAAACGTAAGGAGGGCTAGGACCAGTTTGGTCCTTGAGTAATAAATATTAATAATCCACGTATTATTCCGATTTAAACAGGGTTAAATTTGTGCATATTTTTTTAATTAAAAAAATGGTTTTAAGATAGGGGAAGCTGGATTTTTTTTTTCTTTAAATTAAATTAATATTTATATTTTACTTTATTATAAAAATAAAATACTCATTGTTAAAAATTTAGATTTTTTAGAATGATTTTCAGCTCTTAAACTAAGGTAAGCAGCAGCATAGATTCTAAATTGTTTTGGTTCTTCTTGTAAAGACTAAAAGCACCATTAGGCTACTATGATCTAAAATATCACTGAAATACATTTTCCAGCAGTACATGGTAACGAACTATAAGTAAGGAACAAATCAGGTTAATAGTAGCCGAAACTCTAAAAAGCCCCA
The DNA here is from genome assembly GCF_049724085.1 of Artemia sp. Qi Xiang Cuo. Lineage (NCBI taxonomy): Eukaryota > Metazoa > Arthropoda > Branchiopoda > Anostraca > Artemiidae > Artemia > Artemia sp. Qi Xiang Cuo. Next base: position 33,264,547 of record NC_142809.1, read on the forward strand.
CTGATCTTGATGAAAATCGCACCGTAAATTTCAGCCTATAAGAAAACTATGTAGAGGTTTCAGCTCCTAAACAATAGGCTTCTAAGTGAATAAGCAACCTTAGTTCTAGTGTCTGTTTTAAGTAGTCAAAACTTTTTAAAAGAGGTAACCAAACAGTGTAAGGAAAGAATTTCTTCCTTAACTTAATTACAAGACAATTTCTTTTTATTGTAATAATGAGAAAATTTTTACTCAACAGAAATTGCTTAGAATTATCCATTTTCTATGTAAATGTTTACAAAAAATTTCACTAGTGTTAAGTTGAATGAACTATTCAAAACTGTTGAAGAATTTAATTTGAAACCTGAATATATACAAAAAAATTATTGCATAACAGCGAAACAAGACATGCTGGTTTTGGTTTATCACTAAAAAAAAAAGACATTGAACTTTGAAATTGCGTAAATCTCTTGGCAAAGGAAGATTTAATGACCAGTAGAATAGAATATCTATCAGAAAAAAACCTGTTTGGTACGGGGGCGTCCTCAAATTCAATAGATGGTAAAAAAAAACATGTATATACCTTGAACTAGAAATTGCGTAGATCTCTTTGAAAGGGTGTAATGCCCCTGTAGAATAGAATTACCTACCAGAAAAACCGGAAGGAACGTAAAGGCGCCGAATTCATTATTAGCATTCTACTCTCGCTCTTTACGCTAAAGTTTTTTATTGTTTAAAAAATAGAGTTGTGAGAAAGTCCAACTTTAGCGTAAAGAGCGAAGCGTTGAGAAGGGGACAGCCCCTTTCATATAGGAATAATTTCTGTTCGTTTTAAGTTTTAACGTCGTTCCTTACTTTCAGTTAAAAAAAATTGTTTTTTTTTATTTAATATTTGAACGTTTTTTAATTATTGCAGGTTTTGATTTTGTCTCTCAATAAATGAATAATTAAAATAAAATTTGCATACTAGTGTTACTTTTATTTGGCTAAATGGCTTTCTTGAAAGCTATTTATTTATATTTACGAACAGTTTTTGTTAGTAATAATTATACGTAACTTACGAATTAACTTACGTAAGGAACTTCTATATTCATATATTTTCAATACATATATTAGGGGGTTTGCCCCCTTGTCAATACCTTACTCTTTAAGCTAAATTTCGAATTGTGTTCCAATTCTTTAAAAATGACCCCTTAATCACAAAGGCCGTTAATTAGAATAAATTGCTCTTAAGAAAGTACTAAAAAATCTTTGGCTTAAAGAGCGAGGTATTGACTAGGGGATGAACCCAATCATAATATTTTCTGTTCGTTTTAAGTTTTTATGTTGCTCCTTACTTTCAGTTGAAAAACTTGTTTTTTTATCTTTAATTTCTGATCTTTTTTTAAATAATGCTGGGAAATCCGGCGCCCCGTTCATAGCAATGTCCCTTCCCCCATGAAAACTTCCTTCATGGAAAGATCCTCCCACATAGCCCCCGGCCCACCCGCCCCCCACTACCAGAAAAAATTCGCCCTGAAAACGTCTGTATACTTCCCAATAACCAATACTATATGTTACATTGGCTAAAGTTAATAACTTTAAGCCCTCCCTCCGGGGACCTCGGGGGATTAAGTCATCCTAAAACACATACTTATCATATTTTCGACCATGCTGAACTAAATGGTCATCTCAAAATTTTGATCTGGTGACTTTGGGAAAAAATGAGCGTGGGAGGGGGCTTAGTTGCCCTCCATTTTTTTTGTCACTTAAAAAGGGCACTAGAACTTTTTATTTCCGTTCGGACGAGCTCTCTCACGAAATTCTAGGACTACTGGATCAATACTATGACCACTGGGAAAAAAACAAAAAAAAAGAAAATAAACACCCATTCGTGATCTTTCTTTTGGCAAAAATACAAAATTTCAGATGTGTGCAGATAAGAGCTTGAAACCTCGACAGTAGGGTGCTCTGATATGCTGAATATGATGATGTGATTCTCATTAAGGTTCTATAACTTTTAGGGGGTCTTTCCCCCTTTTTCGAAAATCAGCCAAATTTTCTCAGGCGCGCAACTTTTGGTGGGTTGAACTAAACTTGATGAAACTTATATATTTGAAATCAGCATTAAAATCGGATTCTTTTGATGTATCTATTGGTATCAAAATTCCGTTTTCTAGAGTTTCGGTTACCATTGAGCCGGGTCGTTCCTTACTTACAGTTCGTTACCACGAACTGTTTGATAAAGCAAACTACGGGAAATTCCAAATAAAAATAAATTTGGGCTTTCATCTTAATGCTTTTGTAATCACGGTAGAAAAAATTGCTTTTTTGTGTTTACTTCTGTGTAATTGGGGAAAATTTGCTAAAGTATACTTCAATATGACTTAATACAATTAGCATTTAAAGCAATGACTTATTATTTTGTTAGCAAGTTTTGGTACTTCTATGTTATGCGCACTCTTTTATATATGTCAAACTGGAGACGCGACAGAAAACCCGTTTTGTATGGGTTAATTCAAGACACTGCTATACAGTTATGAATGCTTAGCGTGGTTTTCAATGCTTTGACGATATTTAAACTGTTGTGTTTTGGGATTTCGGGGGAGAAAAAGGTACCTAGGTTAGGTTGCGTATTTAATATATGCTATGCTTTACCACCCACCCTCTCTAATGGACAAATATATAGCCCAAATTTGTTTCTAAACTGTTATATACTCATCCTATTTTATTTTATTTCATTAGCATTAACCTCACTAGCACTATATGAAAGAGTGCGTTTAACATAGAAGTACCCAAGTTTTTTTTTCTTGGCAACTATATGGTGCACGGTGTACTAGAGTGGTTTCGCATTGGCTCAGCAGGAATGTGGGACTGATTTAATTGAGATCCTTGAAAACCTAACCGTGTTTCTGATTGGTGGATTATTTTTAGGCGACCAATCAAATGATTTATGTTTAACCTTAAATAACCTATAGGCCCGTTTTTTTGCACTAAGGTCTCACATCTTTCTGCAAAGATTTCCGTTCTTTTAACTCATCTTTGTTCTAAGATCTTACAGCTACCTGATGTTAGCTGAACGTGTGAAGACGTCATCTTTCTGTCATATATAAAAATGGCGAGAGAACTTTGATGATATACTCATCATTGCTCTTAGACCGCTGATCAGAGCAGAATGATGAAAGACGTTTACAAAAGAATGCTATAAGATCTTAGTGCTAAGATTTCACTTTCAAACGTTCTTTGTCAAACGATTTAAGATCTTAGCACAAAGATGAGTAAAAGAACGGCCCTTACGTTTTACAATTGTTTTAGTCGTCACTTTATTGCGGCGTTTTTAGATATTTGGTTTAATTTTTGATAATAATAATAAATTCGTAAATTTTGCTTGATTGTTAAGGGTGGAAAAATTTTAGCAGTATCCACTATTACTGACTCGTCTGCCATGTTGAGCGAAAAGAAATAGGTTAAAATAGCCAGAGAAATAACAAAAAATATCCTAATGGCAAATTTGTAATTTTCCTCCATTTCCTGTATTAAAAAGCAAACACAACTATTAAAATTAGGATAACCGTAAGGTTTTCTGTAACATTTAGACTATCTTTTCTATAAGTTGTAGGTTTTAGTGGGATGAGGCTTCAATATCTCTACCCCCCCTCCCTTGTGTATGTATCCTTGGCTAATAAATGACCTGTTTCTGCTTGATTTCAGTTTTCACTCCCCATATAAGACTGATTTAATTAACCAATATAATTTTTAGGACGAGAAGTAATACCAGAAGAAACAGAGGAGGAGGAGGACCAACACAGTTGGTTTTTAGTGGGATGAGGCTTCAATATCTCTACCCCCTCCCTTGTGTGTGTATCCCCTTTTAATAAACGATCTGTTTCTGCTTTGATTGCAGTTTTCACTCCCCATTTAAGACTGATTTTAATTAACCAGTTATACTTTTTAGCACTAGAAGTAATACCAGAAGAAACAGAAGAGGAGGAAGAGGAAGAGGAGGAACATAGTTTTGTGAAACTGCCAAGAAACGATTACGGCGTAATGTCTTCATCTGACACAACGAAAGATGTTGTTCGAACAGCAAGTAACAATACTAGTCTCGGGTCACTCGGAGGATCCGAATCGGAAGGGATTGGATCGGCGGCTGAGGGTGAATTTCATTCCAGCGGAGAATCGACACATGGTGAAGATATTGAACCAAGAAATGAAATAAATAAAGGTATTGGGTACTTTTCAATTAGCTGGAACCCACGCGATATATTGTATACGGAAGATGCTTAAGAAACTAGTCAAACGGGTTTCTTTCAATAGAGAATTGAATTGCAAACCGAGGTTTGTCAGTGCGTTTACAATATTTAAACTTTTGTTTTTTGTGGTTTAGAGGAGAAAAAGGTACTTAGATTAGATTAGGTTACGTATTTAATATATGCTATGCTTTACCCCCCCTCCCCCATTCCACCCCCCTAATGTGCAATTATATAGCCCAATTTCGTTTCTAAACTATTATATTTTCATCCTATTTTGTTTTATTTCATTAGCATTAGCCAAAGTTGACTTCGTGCGTGGGTTCCAGCTAATTGACAAGTACCAGTTACTGTTTTCATTGCAAAGGGATATCAAAAGAGACTGGCATAAGATGCAAAATGATACTTATGTAAGATATAACTTTTTTTACTTTTCCAGTGGCTATTAAGGATATAGCCCTTTCTTAAATACAAGTCCAGCTTCCATTACGTTTATCTCAGTTTGGTTATTTGATCTCACATATTGAATGGATCATCTCGAATAAGAAGTGGAAATCTTATATCAGTCACCATATACCCATACCTAGAAAGGATTCATGATTTCACACAGATATCTAGTCTGGGAAATAATAATACAAAGGAATTAGTATTTTTAGGTAGTGGGCAAGTCAATCTTCATCTGCCTTATGTTCAATCATTATTATGTTACTTCACTAGATTGGTAATAGGTTTTCCTTATTTCTATATTAAATAAACAACTCTAAAATAGCTTTATGTATCAGAATATGCAGCTAGGAACAGCTAACATTGTTTAATTTTCAAGTATTTTTTTTTGCAATTTCTTTTATTGAATAAGAAAATTAACCTTCGCACATTGGTCAAACTCTTATACTTTTTGTAATATTCATGTTGATACGAAGTCCTACTTGTTGGGATTTAGCGTCAAACACCCCCCGCCTTGCTTACGCCAAGGGACCCACAAAATCAACACTTCTGGTAGATATTTAATTTAATAACATTTAATCAATGAACAATGTGGACAAAAAACATTACACGCCTAGAAATATACATCTGTTCGCAGTTGGTTCGCGCATTTCTATTGTTGTGCCTGCCTTAATTATACAATTTATGGGAGTGTCTTGAATATTTTGGCAATACTATTTAATTTCTTTTTCGTTCGTGTTGCAACAACGCCTTGTATTTGAAGGAGAAAAGGGTTGTCAAAAATAACACGACAAAGGAGTACACTTTTTCGTATACAAAAGCATGATAATAATGATGAAAGCAATATGTGGCACTTGAGCCTTATAATCCCGTATCTATCACTAAAAATCCTAGTTATGCAATACAATCCTATTTTTCTTCTCCTCGTTAAGGTGTTGTAAAATTAAGGCTCAATATTTTTGTCAAATTGCTGAAAAAAAAATAATTAGTGTGATACTCAATACGAGGGCACTATTTTTACGTGAAAAAACTGGCATATTATTAGAAAGATTATTAGAAGTCCAGAGAAAAAAGGTGTCTAGAAACGGCCTATAATTGTCAAGAAATGAAAACATCATTAGTAAATAAATTACTACACATTTACAAAGGCCTTAAATACAAAAATTGAGGTAAATAAATATCTTTGAAAACGATCGTCCCCGATAATTACACGGATGAGGATATATTTTGATTCTTTGATTCTAATAGAACTTTTCACACTAAAATAAAAATGCAATCAGAAGTCTACCCTCATCCACGATTTTTTCAAAGTGATTTTAAGAATCCGTACTTTTCTGAAATAATAACTAAAATCTTATTTGAAATACCAAAGAAATAAAACAAAAAATTGATTCCATAAACTCTTCCAGATATTCTTTTGAACAGTCAAGAAAAGGCAGATTCTCAAACTGAAGAGAAAACAGAGGCAGATCGATGCATCGAAGTATATAATGAAACTGTTAGGCAACGTTCGTCGTCGAGATCGCCACGGGTATGTCTAACCGTTATTCAGGATTAAAAAATTTAAGGAGTGTAATCGCCTAAGAGCTGAGATCCTGGGTGCTGCACCTCAAAGCAACTCAAAATAAAGTATTGAAGAATTATAAATTCATTGTTAGTAGTGGGTGGTAGGTGTGCTGGCGTCAATTTTTATCATAGATAACTAGCGGCTAAATGATGGTCCTTTTAATTGCCATCAGCAAGTGTCCCTTATATCCTGTTTATCCTCTTTACCTTGCCTCCATATGTCCCTTAAAAAATTGATTTTTTTCATGGGGGTGGAGGAGTGCGGACGAGCAATAACTAGGGATTTTCCTAAAGAGAGGGATAAAACTAAAAGTTTCACCATTTTAAGACCATCTTTGAATTAGTTTCTCTTATTGCGCCCCATAACTATTTATCAATTTGTGGCCTCTTGTACCCTGTATTTAACATTAAATACAGAAGAAACAGAACTAAAAGATAAAAATTATAAAGAAGAGTAGGATCACTATTTGAAAAAACAAGAAGACTGTGAATCCCTCCCCCTGAAGAAGGAAGAATTTTTGTAGGAACCTGGTTAAAATAAAGTCGGCAGTCTTGCTTTCCCTCCCACTTTCCCCTAAGAATATTTTATTGATTATTTTACATAACGAATTATCTAACTCTTATAGATTCCTTAAATTTTTCAAACGGTTAATCGCATATTTAAACGGCTTCGAAATTCTTTTCAGTAAAATCGCCAATTAAGAAGTGTCGACCAAAAAAGGCTTGATGATAAGTTTAGAACTAGTTGAGCCAAGAAACAAAGAGAGATTAGCTTTCTATATTTTAGTGGTAAAAAAATGTGATTCAATTTCATTGGTTTTCATTGGCCTATCTGGCGTATTTCTGTAAGCAAATCACATTCTTCCCTAAACGTGTGTCAAAAAGGGAAACTGAATAACCTTTTTTTTTCAAACATAACTCCCCCTCGCTACGGTTCACTTTAAACTGTTTATTGACAAATAAAATACCATCTCCCCTAAAAAATACCCTTTTTAGTATAAGACAATAAAAAATCGAAATTTTTTAAGTCTAGGGAAGGGGCAATTATCTTGGGGCCAGTCCCCCACCCCCGCTGACACATCTGATCAGCAGACTTGGATAGCTCCAGATACCCGTAAATAAGAGAACGTGGTTAGCTACAGGACGTAATAGAGGGGCTCCATGAAAACAATATCTAAACATGTGTTTAGAAAAATAGCACTTAATGAATTTGTATTGTATGTAAACAACAAGGTATGTTTAAACCAGGTGCTATGTAATTTTAAAGAAGCCTACCTATCTGATGTTCTAGTACCCTAAGAAGACTTATCACAATAGCTAAAAATTCTGTTGATCAAATACAGTTAACTTAATGGAGTTTAAGGTGCGACTGAGACAGGCATCTGAGTGGACTAAAAGGCTAACTGAAAATTTCAATACCACAGTGGTAGCCAGACTATTTAGAATTAATATTCGGGTGCTTTGATACTGTTTTATTAACCTAGAAATTAACTTTTGTCATTCTAAAGTAACGTTTTCGCTATGTGAGTGCACCATTTTGAGCAAGGTTTGATTGAGAAATTGAGGGAATGCACCCTTTCGAAATGAATATTGTGTTTGATCTATTCAAGTGATTATTTTTACGCTAGAAAAATAATGTATATTAGAATTGCTGATGTTTTTTTTTTATAAAACGACCAAATCACAATCAGAAGAATGCATTGCAAATATCTCCTTATGATAGAATGGCGTCCATAGTCACTCAATCAAATGTTCAGAGTCACATAAGAAGGAAACTTTATCTTAATGGTTTTAATTTGTGTATCTTTCACATTCCATGGTCTGAAAACTTTTCAAACCGTTCACTCATCACACTTTCTAATGTATCTCAATACGGATTAAAAGTGTATGCTAGTGCTTGGTTTGTCTTGAAAAAATAACTCCGTGTTTTTTTTCCGTTCACCATCTCAAGTTGAGTTTGGTGTCCCTCAAGGTACCGTTTTAGGGACAACTTGGTTCTTACTTTGTGTCGATAATCTTATTTTTACTGTCATCAACCGCAAAACAATAGTTTTTTGCTGTCTTTGTCACCCCGAATCTTTCCATGCGAAAAAATGTAGACCTCCATCAATTGATGAGAACACTCTAGTTGCCCTCGCTGACAACAGCACCCTCGGCATTGCTTTCAAAACGACACCTTTAAATTCTTATGAAATTGATTGTTTTGGTTAATAGAAAAATTATGTGGCTCAGTGCTAATTACCTGGCCTTAAGTGTTTCTAAGTCGAGCTTCCTGATTTTCTCGACAATTTTTCAGGCTTGCTCTTAACTACCGGATACTCATCTTTTAAGGAGGTTCTTTTGGTTCCTATGTATTCTTCTTGATAAGTCTCTCCTTCAGGGATCATATTAGTCTACTTAAAATGAAGATATCGGGAAATCTTAGAACTCTGAGAAAGCTCGAACATATTTTTCTTGTAAAGACTTTAAAAATTTTAGTTAATCCTTTCGTTCAGTTTTACATTTACTACCCTATTACGTGGATGTCACCTATTTTTTGCCTTGCTGATGGCGCTCTCTAAGGTATTGGACAAAGTGAATAGCCTTATCCTTCGAAATGTAGTTCTATTAATAAGCGGTTGCTTGATTTGAAATATCTTACCATTTTCAAGTCTGTATGTCTTTCGTTTTACATCAACTGCATTCTGATACTCTTGCAGCCCTCGGAACTAGTCCATTTCTTGTCTCTGATGATTCTACATACCATCTTTGTAATTCTGGCAACATTATTTTTTTTTTCTGTTTATCAGTCAGATCAGGCTATTATCCTCTGCCTCTAAGTGTCACTCGTTTGGCGCCTTCAGAAAAATGTTAAAAACATGTTTGATTGTTGCTTAATTTTTCATTTTTTTTTTAATATCCCCGTGCATTGAATGTTTCTGTAGGAAGTTTGAGACGTATGTTTCGTCAGTTGGAGGGGTATGTTTGTATTGTTTACTGCTCACGGTACTTCGCTCTGTTTAGTTTTCCGCTGGTAATCAGTGATGAGCAGCTGTTTGTCATTTTCCTCTTTAGTTTTTTCTTTCTTCCCCTTCTGTTTCTTCCCATAGACCCTTGGGGGGGGGGGGCGTTTGATGATACACTCGGTTTGATTGTTTAAATTTACCGTTGAATATATCTATTATCTATCTATCTATCCGTTACCTCGACTACATCTTCTTTATCAGTATCTAAATTCAAACCAGAAAAAAATAGGGGCGATAAAATGAAAGTCTAGTGACTGGAAACTATTCAATTTTTGGGAAAACTTTCTGTAATGTAGTGTGGAAAGTCATACTTTGTAATTATGTAGTCTTATCTTAGGTAAGTGTTTGTGAATCAGCTAAAGATTATGCTGGTACTGAGACATTACGACGGATGAAGAAATTCTTACCATCAGTTCGAAATCTTCGTAACCAATTTGAAGTGAAAAAGAATGAGCAAAGTGATGATTCCCCTGGGCTGAGGTCTAGTCCCTGTACTAAAGCAAGATCCAGGAGATCAAGTGTGGAGTCTAACTTGAGCACTTCTTCAATGTCAAGCAAAAGGTGAGATATTACTCGAGTCTTTACTTTGTTCAAGTTTGTTCAAAAATAATTTCTTTAGTCATGTCGAATTCGATCTCTTAAAGACTATAATATATTCGAATATTTACCTTTTAAAAGTAAGAAGTACCCATCTATATTTTATTCCGTGGGATTTCTCATGACGCCACTTTACTAACAACTTAGCGTCGATATTTTATTGAAGAACAAAGACAGTTAACATTTAAGGCACAAACTAACATCTTTCTTATTGAATCTTATGAATCAAGAATCTATATTTTATTGATGCTATGCCAAGTGGATTCAAGTGGAAGTGACTGATATAGCTGTTCTTCAAGCGATCATTGAAGATAGTCCGAGTATGTCATGTCTCTTCCCGTTTGCTGTGTTTCCCTGACAAACCCACAGAGCAAGTTTATAATATTTTGAACAGAATAAAGCCTTAACCTATTTTCAAGACTTTCTCCCTTCCCTTAAAAATTGTTGAAGGTCTGTCCATTCCTTCACAAAAAATTAATTATAACCCTTACTTTACTTTATTCCAAACTTTTCTCTTCCTTAAGATGTAAAATAGTTGAAATCATAAGGTTTTGGGAGGGGTCTGAGTTTCCTTTACCCGCATACCAACCAATACCATGCATAATAGTTTTGTTTTGTTTTTACTGACTCAGTTTTTCAAAATGAGATTAAAGTACAAAAAATAGGGTATATGTATATTGATACAGAACAGAATATAAAGTATTTAAAGACTTTGTCAGCCCTGTAAGCAGAAACCCGTATAGTTCCCTAGAAAAAGGGAAATCTATGGGTTCAATCATGGCTGCAGTTCATTAAGGAACCAGCCACAGCCCATAGTAGCCAAAAATTTAAAAACACATTTTGATAAAAACAATTAACTACTACTCTTTCTTATAATTCACCGCAGTACGAAGCCGCCTGAGACCAATACAGCTACGCATCTTATTATTTCACCCCAATCTATTCATATCCTTCCTTTTTAAACCCTCCCAAGGAGTTTCCATTTCCTTTAGATCTTTCTTTATGATATCCAACCAACCCAGACGAGGACGACCTTCTTTCCGTTTAGCCCTAGACGGTTGGCCGAAAAGAACAATCTTCGGCAATCTGTCATCCTTCAGCCGCACAACGTAGCCTAGCCACCTCAACCTTTCTTTCATTATAACCCTAGAGAGCGGTATTAAACCACATTTTTCGTACAGCCTATTGTTTGACATACGGTCCGTCAGTCGGGAGTCCAGAAAAATCCTTAAGCAAAATCTCTGGACAACATCTAGCAAATCTTCATCTGCTTTTCTAAGCACCCATGCTTCAGAACCATATTTGACTACTGTCATCACTGTAGCTTCTAATATTCTAATCTTGGTTTGTTGAATTATCTTCCTATTCTTCCAAACTCTTTTAACTGTGAAAAAACACCCTGAGCCTTGGCTATTCTACTTTTAACATCTTCACTGCTCCCAAAGTCTCCAACAACAATACTACCAAGGTAAGTGAAGCCGCCCATTTGATCAATCTTTTCATTACCCAATATCACCTTTTCATCTTCACTTATTCCTAGCCTTAGTGACTTAGTCTTCTTAATTTTAGTTTTCAAACCTATTTTAGCATCTTGAACTCTCAAAGCCTATAAAAGTTCATTCATTTTGTTCACAATGTCCTCTAGGATGCTTAAATCATCAGCATAATCTAAGTCCAGGAGACTTTTTCCTCCCCATTTGATTCCGTGGCCTCTCATTGCCTTTCCTGTGCTCCTCAAGACAAAATCCATCAAAATAATCCATATAAAGAGGGATAGAACAAAACCCTGCTTAACCCCTGATTTAACACAAAACAGCTAGCTGGTAACTGGAACATCATATAAGCTGGGCTCATTTGAAAGTAAATTGCAATATCTACGTGCTTTACAAAACAACAAAACTTGTTATTTAAAATCAAATTCAATTCTTTACATAAAAAAACTGCATCTTACAAATATCTTAAGAAAATATGATATAATACACCTATCTTTTGAAACTTTGCTTCTCCGGAATATGATGTCATACTTGAGTGACTCTGCTTCCTGATTCCCTGGGGTTCCGTCTTTACTCGACCCCACTAGCAGTGGAGGAACAAGAGGACATATCAGTGCTACCCATGCAAAAAAGTAGTTTCCCTTGTTGTTCAGGCCAGGGGACTACAAGTTTCATTTATAGTGTGTTTGACGTGACGATTCCAATGGTTTTATTTTTTGTCTTGATCCAACGCCTCTTTTTAAGGGTTTCAGATTATATTTCAAAATTCTCATAGTTTTTTTCGAAAATGACTAATCGAGATAATAGTAACCATTCCGGAATCAGGTACATGTGGCAATTTTTTTCACTAGATAAAATTTGTTAAATGCGTTACTTAATTTTTGGTTACTGTGGACCGTGTTCTGTCCATTACTAGATTGCAGCTACTGCAGCAACCATGACTACTGATGTTGCCTTTTAAAGCAAAATCCTAGAGCTATGTGCAGCCTATACACCTAAACGCAAATATTGCCTACATTTTTTCCGAATTTATCATAATTTCCGAAATTTTGGAAAAGGAAATTATAATGAATAACTATAATATCAAAATTCCTTAATAATTTGGATGTTTAGATTTAGATTATACAGGAAAAAGCGCTCGGCTTTTTCTTAGCAATAACCTAGTAACTAAAAGTAAAAAGCGACATTAAGACTTGAAACAAACAGAAAGTTATCAAGCATATAAGGGATTGGGGAGAGATAGAAGGAGATTCTTGCTGCGTATATCAGAGCCGTACCTAGGGTTGGTGGTGCCCGAAGAAAAAGTAATTACAGTGACCCCCTTCCCGACTCAAATATAAGCAAAAAAGCCGAATCAAAGTGAAAAGTTTGATCAAGTGTGCAATCCCTCAGCTGCGGTGCTCCCTTCCAGCTGACCCGGTTGCCCCCCTAGAAACGGGTCTATGTATAGGTAGATAGATCGTGTATTTCCAAAGCCCAAGAGCCATATACACAAACTAATTTATGAAAAATAAAGAAATAACAACAGAACAAATTACGAAACACACATTAACATGATACATAGCAAAAAATGCTTTATGGTAATGTATCGAGAAAATAAATGTAATTCCCTATAATTAATAATAATTAATTGTAAAAACTTTCCTTCTTTCTAATCCCTTCTCTATGTAAGCACCAATACGAAATATTGTGGTTGGATTACTACTTCGATAGTGCTTCTAAAATTCCATTTTTTTCGAGTTTTGATTACTATTAGAGCGGAACGCTAATTATAGTTTGCTACCAAATACTATTTGATATGATTAATTCTAAAATTAACGGTCAGGTTTTAGGATTAATATTCTCATTGAAGATCTAAATGCAACAATCTGTTTGTTATAGACAATCCTACAACCGAAAGAGGAGAACTACCATGAATTTATGGTAAATTTGCAGTTTTCAACATAATTTAGCTAGGAAGAAAGTGAGCATATTACCTGATGCCTTTTTTATGCTGTTCCATAATTCAGTAATCGCTGTTGGAGAAGTTACATTTTGAGCCTTAAAAGGCTAAAAGGGCTCAAAACATGTTTATAAAACATCTGGTTAAAGAGAAAAAAATTCCTTTGTAGTTGATTCAGGGATGGTAACCATTATTTTCCTTGGTCTTGATAGTAAAATGTTGATTTGACAAATTAGCAGAAGTTTTAAAAAAAGCTAGAAGCCCCTCAAAGATAATGTCAGTTGTTGCTACCTTTTGGGGCCCCTTTAAGGGTTCAAAATGGAATTTTCCCCAGAAGTGATTATTGAATTATGAAAGAGCATGATAAAAGGCATCAAGTGATATATTCACTTTCATCGTAGCTAAATTTTAGTACAAACTGCATATTTAACGAATTTAGATACGGAATATAAGAGTGGGACAAGGGGGCTGGCTGGCAAATTTGTCAAAGTGAAAATTACCAGACTGGAGGAGAGGGTGGGGCGGGAATTACTGAAGACTTTACTAGCAAATAAGGCTATGAAACTGCATTGCAAGAAAGCATTTGTCAGTCCAAATTTTGATGGAATGAAAAGAAGCAAGTAACTCACCAAAGTTAGGATTGATTATACTCTTACGTGCAATTTCGTACTAGCTTCCCCCTTGGATTGTGACGAACAAGAATTTCACATTCTGTGTTACAAGTCTACTAAGAGCGGTAATGATAGGTGTTCATTTAATTTCAAAGTGGTTAAACAAATCTGTCTCGAGGGGCTGCCCCGTCTTCACAACCTGGTATGCATCTATGAGTGCCCTCTGTGCAGATCACAGTTCCACCACGCTTGCTACGCGCCACCTGGTAACGTGATTTCTGAAATTCAGCATCCCCTCGATCGATCTAAAATTAATGGGTACTGTTCTATTAACCGGGCAACACGCGAGAAGTGAAGTTTGATTAATGCCAATGAAATAAAACAAAATAGGATGAACATATAATAGTTAATGAACAAATTTAGGTTATACATTTACACATTGGGGGGAGGGGGGGGGGGGTGTAAAGCGTAGCGTATATTAAATACGGACCATAACCTAGGTCCCTTGCCCCCCCCCGAAACTCCAAAAAACAAAAGTTTAAATATTGTTTCCGGAGTGAGAGACCCTTGTTTATGCTGCGTCAAACATCCAATTACCGGGTAATGGCTATTTAATTTTTGCTTTTCTCGATGCGTGTTGCCCGGCCAATAGAACAGTACCAATTAATGTTACCAGCCCCTTCTGGTCGCAGCTTCCAACCGAGAAAAATATAGACAAACATATGGCAGGCAGAAATGCTGCGTTACATTTGGTAATCTATTTCGTAATTTAATTAAAGAATCACTTATCATAATTAATTGTATCGTTACTACTTTGGTCATGATAACTGAAATTTTGTTTTAATGCTTTAACTGTTACAGACCACCTGCTGTTTTACTGGACCACACGATTTTCGAGAATTATTGGTAAATAATAAAGTATGGTTTAAATTAAAACTTAATGACTATAGCACAACATTATGCTTATCAGTGAATAACTGGGTCAGAAAGCAGGAAGTGCAACTTGTTATTCACTATTACTATATACCTTGACAGTATATTGTGGATTATTGTGGTATGGGTATGATTAGTTTTTGCGTTTAGACTTGTATGTTTTGTAAAACATAGAAAACAAAAAGAAACACAAAATAAAGAAAATAACTGTTAAGTTTTACTGAAATTATAAAAGGCATAAATATAGGAACTTGATTTATTCTTTTAGGGGGGGGTTACAGCGTTTAAAAAAAGGGTAAATCGTACAACGAATATAATAAATCATGCAATTTTCGATGGATAGGACGTTTTCACCCCCCCCCCCCTGAAAGTATACTTACACTAGGACAAAAGCTTAAAACCAAAAAACAATGGATTGGATATCGAGCTTTTTTCCAATAAACAGAAAAACATTATATATATATATATATATATATATATATATATATATATATATATATATATATATATATAGGCCTATATATATATACATATATATATATATATACATATATATATATATATATATATATATATATATATATATATATATATATATATATATATATATATATATATAAATATGTATATAAATATATATATATATATATATATATATGTGTGTGTGTGTGTGTGTGTATGTGTATTCTCGAAAACGACATTGAAAATTGGCACACTAACAATTTCTGGCCTGAAAAAAAACCCCATCTAGATAGGTCATGATATTGGGAAAATTGTCTCCCCCCTAAGCACCCCTGATATATTTTTCTGAAATTCTCTGAATGATTTTGCCCGACTGAACTGTCAAAATAATGTTTGACAGTCAGAATTAGTGAGTAAATATTAATCACATCGTTACTATTTTTGCAGGTTCCCACTTGAATTAATTTTGTATTGTTTTGTGATTTTGCGATTGCTTGGTTAATTAGCCGCCTATCCAACGCCTAGTTGCCTAACCAGATAAATAAAACCGAGAGGAGAGTAAGCGATTATTACTTAAATAATAGCTACTCCGTAATATTATATATATATATATATATATATATATATATATATATATATATATATATATATATATATATATATATATATATATATATATATATTCAGTATATTTATACATGTCTTTCTACAGACGTGGACATATTATTTTGGATTTGCTTCTGTTTTTGTCGTTTGTAAACCTCACTGCATTTATTATAAGCAACACAGAATTAGAATAAGATCTTCCAGCGCCACAGTTGTCAGGTGGGCCGATTGGAGGGGGAAAATTGGCCCCTAAAGTTTGAAAAATAACTTCCTCTTGGTATCTTCGTTAAAAAAAACAACTTAATTTGGAAAAATTACTCAAAGAGTTTTTTTTGTGCGAAGCAGGGTATGGGCGGATTGAGTTTCCGCCGGGGGAGGATCTTCAACGGTAGGGAACAACCCCAAGCGCTGTTTTTATATTTAAAATTCAGTTCACCGAGCGAATCTCAGTCCCTGGTATTGAAACTTTAGACGAGTAGAACTAAAGTCCTATAATGATTTAAGCTTAAAATGGTGCCTGATCAATGATTGATAAGTTGATCTTTTGTTATTGACAAAAGTAGAATGGGGGGTGCCAGTCGTGACTACACCACGTGGTTTATGGTTTTCTCAGTGAGAATGAAAAAACAGATGAAATTCTCACTTGAAAAACCATGAATTTTGTCGCATTTATGGATGTTTTCATGGTTGGATATGTGTGTTGTTCGATTTATTTGATGTTTTTCTCGGATGTCAACATCAAATTATGGATGTTTTATGGTTTTTGTCAGTGAGAATTTGAAAAACCATGAATTTTGACACTGTTATGTCTTGGTTCTTGTTTTTCCCATTTTGAATTAAAAAAATGTTACAAAATTCATGGTTTTTCAAGTTAGAATTACATAAATGTGACAAAATTCATGGTTTTTAAATTGAGAATTTCATAAATGTGACAAAATTCATGGTTTTTCAAGTGAGAATTTCATCTGTTTTTTCATTCTCACTGAGAAAACCATAAACCACGTGGTCATCGTGGGACCTCAATTCACCTATCGTGAATCAATAATTCCACTTAGAAACAACAAATTAATTTTCCCTTTCTTGACAGATCAATCAATCAATGACATCATCTGTCAGACTTTAAAAATTTTCGCCTAGAAACATTTCTCCATGAATAGATCCAAAATCATTAATGTCATTGCCTCGGGAACAGTTCTACTGGTCGAACTCCAAAGGATATTAATAACCAAAGGCCATGGAAACAATTAGGCACGAAACATCTTAGCGATGAATTGTTTTAGCGCGCGAAAAGGTTTCCAAATAATTTGAAATGCATTGACGCAGAGATGCCAATAACACAGGAACACGCTGAATATGCGTGTAGGGATTATTTGGGCGAAACCGTTTTAGACAGGTTATGGAACTATTTCGGTGAAACAGATAGAGACATTTTAAAAGAAGATTTTTGAAGAGATTTTGGAGGAGGTTTTGAGTGTGGTCGTTATAATACACAAGTTTCAATTGAACAGTGTTGTGAGGTCCTCTACCCCAACCCCACAGGTTCCGCTCCCCCAACCACCACCCCGAAGGAAGCCCCCGGTCCTCAAAGGGTCACTGGGCTTCCAAAGGACCCCCCCCCCCCGGACCCCCAACGCCCCTCACCCAGTTCCCCAAAGGTCCCCATGCACCCACCGGGACCCATACCATAAACAGGCCAGACACGAGCCCCACAGGCCCTCACCGAGCCCCCAAGGTAACCCCGACCACCCCCAGCCATAACCCGTACCCCCAGGGGCAACCGAACCACCCAAGCCCACCCCCGGTGCCCCAAGGCCCTCCCCGGTCCCCCCAGGCCCTCCCCCGGCTCCCAGGGCCCCCAAAGCGTCCCGATTACTCTACCCCTACCCCGAAGGAAGCCTCCGGTCCTCAACGGTCCCCCAGGCTCCCAAAGGCCCTCACCAGGCCCCAAAACGTCACCCGGCCACCCAAAGGGCCCCAGACCCTCCCAAGGCCCTCCACGCGCCCCCCCAGGGCCTCCCCAAGTCCCCCCCGGCCCTCTCCCGGGCCCACAGGTCCTCCCGGCACCCAAAGGGCCCCAGACCCTAAAAAGACCATACCCGAGCCCCCCAACGGCCCTCACCGGTCCCCAAAGGTCCACCAGACCCCCAACGCCCTCCACCGGTCTCCAAAGGCCCTCCCCGGGCTCCCCGGGCTCCCAAAGGGCCCAATCGGGGCTCAAGGGCTCCCCGGACCCCCAAAGGCCTCCACCCGGTCCGCAAAGGTCCACCGGGCTCCCAAAGGACCAGTCGGTCCTCAAGGACCCTCTCAGACGTGCAAAGACCCTCCCCAGACCCCCACAGGCTCAACCCGGTCCCCCAAGGTCCCCACAGGCTCCCATATGACCCCTCCCCCCCACAAGGGCCCCTGGATACCCAAACGCCCTCCCCCGACCCCTCCAAAGAACCCCCTCACCAATTTTAACACGTTTTATTGCTTTATTATATCCTTTAGAAAAAGTTCCTTTCATAATGTCCCTCCTAAACCCATTTTCCAACTTGAAGTACTTATCTTTTTCACCCACTTTCTCAATGAAAAAGAAATTAGTTTTTAATCAATTCTAATTTTCCAAATAATATAAAAATTTTCCACTTTAGTTCAGATCTGTCTCGAAGAGATGAAAAATTTAAAATACTGTTCCAAATTTTTCGCAGAAGATAAAAAAAGTTCAAGTTTTCTTCTGAATTTTACCAAAGAACGTGCTCCAATTCTAATTTCTCCAGAGAAAACAAAATCTTCCACTTCAGTTCTTTATTTCACAATGACATAAAGAAATTTAAAGTTCAAGTCTAAATTTTTCGGTGGAAGATGGAAAAAGCAATACCATACTTGTGAATATTTTCCCGGAACATAAAAAGTTCTAGTTCAATTTACAGTTTCCTCAATGAAGTCAATGAAAGTTCAAGTTCTCTTCTGAATTTTACCATAGAACACGCTTCAATTCTAATTTTATCAGAGAAAAAAAAAATCTTCCACTTCAGTTCTTTATTTCTCAAAGACATACATAAATTTAAACTTCAAGTCTACAATTTTCGGTTGAAGAGAGAAAAAGCAAGACCAGACTTTTGAATATTTTCCCGGAAGATAAAAAGTTCTACTTCTATTTACAATATCCCCAATGATGTGGCGAATGGGTCTAGAGCTCGGCTGTATTTTACTATAGAACACGATACAATTCTAATTTCTCCAGAGAAAAAAAAAATCTTCCACTTCAGTTCTTTATTTCACAAAGACATAAAGAAATTTAAAGTTCAATTCTAAATTTTTCGGTGGAAGATAGAAAAAGCAATACCATACTTGTGAATATTTTCCCGGAAGATAAAAAGTTCTAGTTAAATGTACAGTATCCTCAACTAAGTGAAGAAAGGTTCAAGTTCTCTTCTGAATTTTACAAAAGAACACACTTCAATTCTAATTTTTTCAGAGAAAACAAAAATCTTCCACTTCATTTCTTTATTTCACAAAGACAAAAAGAAATTTAAAGTACAATTCTAAATTTTTAGGTGGAAGATAGAAAAAGCAATACCATGCTTGTGAATATTTCCCCGGAATATAAAAAGTTCTAGTTCAATTTAAAATTTTCGCAATGAAGTCAAGTAAAGTTCAAGTTCTCTTCTGAATTTTACCAAAGAACACGCTTCAATTCTAATTTTTTAAGAGAAAACAAAAATCTTCCACTTCAGTTCTTTATTTAACAAAGACATAAAGAAATTTAAAGTACAAGTCTAAATTTTTCGGTGGAAGATAGAAAAAGCAATACCATACTTGTGAATATTTTCCCGGAATATAAAAAGTTCTAGTTCAATATACAATTTACTCAATGAAGTCCAGGAAAGTTCAAGTTCTCTTCTGAATTTTACCCAAGAACATGCTTCAATTCTAATTTTTTCAGAGAAAATAAAAATCTTCCACTTCAGTTCTTTATTTCACAAAGACATAAAGAAATTTAAAGTACAAATCTAAATTTTTCGGTGGAAGATAGTAAATGTAATAAAAAACAAGTGAGTATTTTCACTGAAAATAAAAATTTCTAATTCAATTTAAAATTTTCTCAAAGAAGTGAAGAAAAATTCAAGTTCTCTTCTGAATTTTACCAAAGAATAAAATTCAATTCTAATTTCACAAGAGAAAATAAAAATCTTCCACTTCAGTTCTTTATTTCACAAAGACATAAAGAAATTTAAAGTACAATTCTAAATTTTTCGGTGGAAGATAGAAAAAGCAATACCATACTTGTGAATATTTTCCCGGAAGATAAAAAGTTATAGTTCAATTTACAGTTTACTCAATGAAGTCAAGGAAATTTCAAGTTCTCTTCTGAATTTTACCAAAGAAAACGATTAAATTCTAATTTTTTCAGAGAAAACAAAAATCTTCCACTTCAGTTCTTTATTTCACAAAGACATAAAGAAATTTAAAGTACAATTCTAAATTTTTCGGTGGAAGATAGAAAAAGCAATACCATACTTGTGAATATTTTCCCGGAAGATAAAAAGTTCTAGTTCAATTTAAAATTTTCTCAACGAAGTGAAGAAAAATTCAAGTTCTCTTCTGAATTTTACCAAAGAATAAAATTCAATTCTAATGTCACCAGAGACAATAAAAATCTTCCACTTCAGTTCTTTATTTCACAAAGACATAAAGAAATTTAAAGTTCAATTCTAAATTTTTCGGTGGAAGATAGAAAAAGTAATACCATACTTGTGAATATTTTCCCGGAAGATAAAAAGTTCTAGCTCAATTTACAATTTCCTCAATGAAGTCAATTAAAGTTCAAGTTCTCTTCTTAATTTTACCAAAGAAAAAAATTAAATTCTAATTTCACCAGATAAAATAAAAATCTTCCACTTAAGTTCTTTATTTCACAAAGACATAAAGAAATTTAAAGTTCAATTCTAAATTTTTCGGTGGAAGATAGAAAAAGTAATACCATACTTGTGAATATTTTCACGGAAGATAAAAAGTTCTATTTCAATTTAAATTTTCATCAATGAAGTCAAGGAAAGTTCAAGTTCTCTTCTGAATTTTACCAAAGAACACGCTTCAATTATAATTTTTTCAGAGAAAACAAAAATCTTCCACTTCAGTTCTTTATTTCACAAAGACATAAAGAAATTTAAAGTACAATTCTAAATTTTTCGGAGGAAGATAGAAAAAGTAATACCATACTTGTGAATATTTTCCCGGAAGATAAAAAGTTCTAGTTCAATTTAAAATTTTCTCAACGAAGTGAAGAAAGGTTCAAGTTCTCTTCTGAATTTTACCAAAGAACAAAATTCAATTCTAATTTCACCAGATAAAATAAAAATCTTCCACTTAAGTTCCTTATTTCACAAAGACAAAAAGAAATTTAAAGTACAATTCTAAATTTTTTGGTGGAAGATAGAAAAAGTAATACCCTACTTTTGAATATTTCCACGGAAGATAAAAAGTTCTAGTTCAATTTACAGTTTCCTCAAAGAAGTGAAGAGAGGTTCAAGTTCTCTTCTGAATTTTACCAAAGAACACGCTTCAATTCTAATTTTTTCAGAGAAAACAAAAATCTTCCACTTCAGTTACTTATTTCACAAAGACATAAAGAAATTTAAAGTTCAAATCTAAATTTTTCGGTGGAAGATAGAAAAAGTAATACCATACTTGTGAACATTTTCCCGGAAGATAAAAAGTTCTAGTTCAATTTAAAGTTTTCTCAAAGAAGTGAAGAAAAATTCAAGTTCTCTTCTGAATTTTAACAAAGAACAAAATTCAATTCTAATTTCACCAGAGAAAATAAAAATCTTCCACTTCAGTTCTTTATTTCACAAAGACATAAAGAAATTTAAAGTACAATTCTAAATTTTTCGGAGGAAGATAGAAAAAGTAATACCATACTTGTGAATATTTTCCCGGAAGATATAAAGTTCTAGTTCAATTTACAGTTTCCTCATTGAAGTCAAGTACATTTCAAGTTCTCTTCTGAATTTTAACAAATAACAAAATTCAATTCTAATTTCACAAGAGAAAATAAAAATCTTCCAATTCATTTAATTATTACAAAAATAAATAAATAAATTTAAATTAAATTTCTAATTTTTATATGTAAGATAGAAAAATTAATACTATAATTGTGAATATTTTACCGGACTATAAAAAGTTATAGTTCAATTTACAGTTTTGTCAATGAAGTCAATGACAGTTAAAGTTCTCTTCTGAATTTTACTAAAGAACAAAATTCAATTCTAATTTCACCAGAGAAAATAAAAATCTTCCACTTCAGTTCCTTATTTCACAAAGACATAAAGAAATTTAAAGTTCAATTCTAAATTTTTCGGTGGAAGATAGAAAAAGTAATACCATACTTGTGAATATTTTCCCGGAAGATAAAAAGTTCTAGTTCAATTTACAGTTTACTCAATGAAGTCAAGGAAAGTTCAAGTTCTCTTCTGAATTTTACCAAAGAACACAATTCAATTCTAATTTATTCAGAGAAAACAAAAATCTTCAACTTCAGTTCTTTATTTCGCAAAGACATAAATAAATTAAAAGTAAATTTCTAGTTTTTCGGTGGAAGATAGAAAAAGCAATACCATACTTGTGAATATTTTCCCGCAAAATAAAAAGTTCTAGTTCAATTTACAATTTCCTCAACGAAGTGAAGAAATGTTCAAGTTCTCTTCTGAATTTTACTAAAGAACAAATTCAATTCTAATATCACCAGAGAAAACAAAAATCTACCACTTCAGTTCTTTATTTCACAAAGAAATAAAGAAATTTAAAGTACAATTATAAATTTTTAGGTGGAAGATAGAAAAAGTAATACCATACATGTGAATATTTTCACGGACGATAAAAAGTTCTAGTTAAATTTTATATTTCCTCAACGAAGTGAAGAAAGGTTCAAGTTCTCTTCTTAATTTTCTCAATGAACACACTTCAATTCTACTTTCTCCAGGTAAAATAAAAATCTTCCACTTCAGTTCCTTATTTCGCAAAGACATAAAGAAATTCAAAGTTCAATTCTAAAATTTTCGATGGAAGATAGAAAAAGCAATACATCAATTGTGAATATTTTCATTTACGATAAAAAGTTATCTTTCAATTTAAAATTTTCTCAACGAAGTCAAGGAAAGTTCAAGTTCTCTTCTGAACTTTACCAAAGAACACGCTTCAATTCTAATTTTTCAGAGAAAACAAAAATCTTCCACTTCAGTTCTTTATTTCACAAATACATAAAGAAATTTAAAGTTCAATTCTAATTTTTCGGTGGGTGATAGAAAAATTAATGCCGTATTTGTGATTATTTTCACGGAAGATAAAAAGTTCCACTTCAATTTTAAATTTCCCCGGAAGATAAAAAGTTCTAGTTCAACTTGCTATTATCTTTGTGAAAACACACAAACTCAGAAAAAATGCTCAATTTTCCCTTAGTACCGATGCAATTAGACTAAAAATGAAGATATTTATGCAGAGTTTCAACTCGCTATGGCTAAGTTCTCTAAAAACAAGCTATTTTCTTGCTAAAACACACAAAATCAGAAAAAATGTTCAATGTTCCTTAATCACCTACTAAATTATGCTTAAATGAAGATATTTATGCAGAGTTTCAACTCGATATGGCTAAGTTTGCTAAAAACAAGCTATTTTCTTGCGAAAACACACGAAATCAGAAAAAATATTGCTAGGTTAGGTTAAGTTAGATTAGGTTAGGTTAGCCTACGTACGCGCGCAGAGAGGTTAAGTTAGGTTAGATTAAGTTAGATTAGGTTAAGTTAGGTTAGGTTAGGTTAGATTAAGTTAGGTTAGGCTAGGTTAGCCTACGTACGCGTTAGATTAAGTTAGGTTAGGTTAAGTTAGGTTAGGCTAGGTTAGCCTACGTACGCGCGCGTACGTAGGCTAACCTAGCCTAACCTAACTTAACCTAACCTAACTTAATCTAACGCGTACGTAGGCTAACCTAGCCTAAACTAACTTAATCTAACCTAACCTAAACTAACTTAACCTAATCTAACTTAATCTAACCTAACTTAACCTCTCGGCGCGCGTACGTAGGCTAACCTAACCTAATCTAACTTAACCTAACCTAACAATATTTTTTCTGATTTCGTGTGTTTTCGCAAGAAAATAGCTTGTTTTTAGCAAACTTAGCCATATTGAGTTGAAACTCTGCATAAATATCTTCATTTAAGTAGAAGTGCGTAGGTTCTTAAGGAACATTGAACATTTTTTCTGATTTTGTGTGTTTTCGCAAGAAAATAGCTTGTTTTTAGCGAACTTAGCCATAGCGAGTTGAAACTCTGCATAAATATCTTCATTTTTAGTCTAATTGCATAGGTACTAAGGGAACATTGAACATTTTTTCTGATTTTGTGTGTTTTCACAAAGATAATAGCAAGTTGAACTAGAACTTTTTATCTTCCAGGGAAATTTAAAATTGAAGTAGAACTTTTTATCTTCCGTGAAAATAATCACAAGTTTGGCATTAATTTTTCTATCACCCACCGAAAAATTAGAATTGAACATTAAATGTCTTTATGTCTTTGTGAAATATAGAACTGAAGTGGAAGATTTTTGTTTTCTCTGAAAAATTAGAATTGACTAGTGGGCTTTGGTAAAGTTAATTAGAGAACTGGAACTTTAATTGACTTCGGTGAGACAATTTTAAATTGAACTAGAACTTTTTATCTTCCGTGAAAATATTCACAAGTATGGTATTACTTTTTCTATCTTCCATCGAAAAATTTAGAATTGAACATTGAATTTATTTATGTCTTTGCGAAATAAGTACCTGAAGTGTACGATTTTTATTTTCTCTGGTGAAATTAGAATTGAAGTGTGTTCATTGAGAAAATTCAGAAGAGAACTTTAACTTTCCTTGACTTCGTTGAGAAAATTTTAAATTGAACTAGAACTTTTTATCTTCCGTGAAAATATTCACAGGTATTGTATTACTTTTTCTATCTTCCACCGAAAAATTTAGAATTGAAATTTAAATTTATTTATGTCTTTGTGAAATAGAGAACTGAAATGTAAGATTTTTATTTTCTCTGGTGAAATTAGAATTTAATTTTGTTATTTTTTAAAATTCAGAAGAGAACTTGAACTTTCCTTGACTTCGTTGATGAAATTTTAAATTGAACTAGAACTTTTTATCTTCCGGGAAAATATTCACAAGTATGGTATTACTTTTTCTATCTCCCACCGAAAAATTAGAATTGTAATTTAAATTTATTTATTTATTTGGGAAATAAATAACTGAAGTGGAATATTTTTATTTTATCTGAAAAAATTAGAATTGAAGCGTGTTCTTTGGTAAAATTCAGAAGAGAACTTGAACTTTCCTTGACTTCATTGAGGAAATTGTAAATTGAACTAGAACTTTTATCTTCCGGGAAAATATTCACAAGTATGGTATTACTTTTTCTATCTTCCACCGAAAAATTTAGAATTGAACTTTAAATTTCTTTATGTCTTTGTGAAATAAAGAACTGAAGTTGAAGATTTTTATTTTCTCTTGTGAAATTAGAATTGAATTTTGTTCTTTTGTAAAATTCAGAAGAGAACTTGAACTTTACTTGACTTCATTGAGGAAACTGTAAATTGAACTAGAACTTTTTATCTTCAGGTATAATATTCACAAGTATGGTCTTACTTTTTCTATCTTCCAGCTAAAAATTAGAATTGTACGTTAAATTTATTTATTTATTTGTGAAATAAAGAACTGAAGTGGAAGATTTTTATTTTATCTGGTGAAATTAGAATTTAATTTTTTTCTTTGGTAAAATTCAGAAGAGAACTTGAACTTTCCTTCACTTCTTTGAGGAAACTGTAAATTGAACTAGAACTTTTTATCTTCCGGGAAAATATTCACAAGTATGGTATTAATTTTTCTATCTTCCACCGAAAAATTTAGAATTGTAATTTAAATTTCTTTATGTATTTGTGAAATAAAGAACTTAAGTGGAAGATTTTTATTTTCTCTGGTGAAATTAGAATTGAATTTTGTTCTTTGGTAAAATTCAGAAGAGAACTTGAATTTTTCTTCACTTCGTTGAGAAAACTGTAAATTGAAATAGAACTTTTTATCTTCCGTGAAAATATTCACAAGTATGGTATTACTTTTTCTATCTTCCACCGAAAAATTTAGAATTGAACTTTAAATTTATTTATGTATTTGTGAAATAGAGAACTGAAGTGGAAGATTTTTGTTTTCTGTTATAAAATTATAATAGAAGAATGTTCTTTGGTAATATTCAGACTAGAACTTGAACTTTCCTTGACTTCATTGAGGAAACTGTAAATTGAACTAGAACTTTTTATCTTCCGGGAAAATATTCACAAGTATGGTATTTCTTTTTCTATCTTCCACCGAAAAATTTAGAATTGAACTTTAAATTTCTTTATGTATTTGTGAAATAAGGAACTGAAGTGGAAGATTTTTATCTTCTCTTGTGAAATTAGAATTTAATATTGTTCTTTGGTAAAATTCAGAAGAGACCTTGAACCTTTCTTCACTTCTTTGAGAAAATTTTAAATTGAACTAGAACTTTTTATCTTCCGGGAAAATATTCACAAGTATGGTATTTCTTTTTCTATCTTACTCAGAAAAATTTATAATTGAACTTTAACTGTATTTATTACTGTGTTAAATAAATAACTAAAGTTTATTATTTTTGTTTTCTCTGTAAAAATTATAATTGACTCAAGTTCTTTGGTAATATTAATTAGTGAACTTGACCTGTAAGTTTCTTAATTGAGAACCTTGTCTTTAGAACTAGAACTTTTTATCTTCCGTGAAAATATTCACAAGTATGGTATTACTTTTTCTATCTTCCACCGAAAAATTTAGAATTGAACTTTAAATTTCTTTATGTCATTGTGAAATAAAGAACTGAAGTGGAAGATTTTTATTTTCTCTGGTGAAATTAGAATTGAATTTTTTTATTTA
The DNA here is from genome assembly GCF_049724085.1 of Artemia sp. Qi Xiang Cuo. Lineage (NCBI taxonomy): Eukaryota > Metazoa > Arthropoda > Branchiopoda > Anostraca > Artemiidae > Artemia > Artemia sp. Qi Xiang Cuo. Next base: position 33,291,374 of record NC_142809.1, read on the forward strand.
GTAAAATTCAGAAGAGAACTCGAACTTTACTTGACTTCATTGAGTAAATTGCAAATTGAACTAGAACTGTTTATCTTCCGGGAAAATATTCACAAGTATGGTATTACTTTTTCTATCTTCCACCGAAAAATTTAAAATTGAACTTTAAATTTCTTTATGTCTTTGTGAAATAAAGAACTGAAGTGGAAGATTTTTATTTTCTCTGGTGAAATTAGAATTGAATTTTATTCTTTGTTAAAATTCAGAAGAGAACTTGAATTTTTCTTCACTTCGTTGAGAAAATTTTAAATTGAACTAGAACTTTTTATCTTCCGGGAAAATATTCACAAGGATTGTATTGCTTTTTCTATCGTCATCATAAAAATTTAGAATTGAACTTTAAATTTCTTTATATCTTTGCGAAATAAAGAAATGACGTGGAAGATTTTTGTTTTCTATGAACATATTAGACTTGTATAGTGTTGTGTTTTAAAATTCAGAAGAGAAGTTGAACTTTACTTCAATTATTTGAGGAACCTGTAAATTTAAATAGAACTTTTTATATTACGGGAAAATATTCACAAGTATGGTATGGCTTTTTCTATCTTCCACCGAAAAATTTAGAATTGAACTTTAAATTTCTTTATGTCTTTGTGAAATAAGGAACTGAAGTGGAAGATTTTTATGTTCTCTGGTGATCTTAGAATAGAAGTTTATTCTTTGGTAAAATTCAGACGAGAAGTTGAATTTTTCGTCACTTCGTTGAGAAAATTTTAAATTGAACTAGAACTTTTTATATTCCGGGAAAATATTCACAAGTATGGTATTACTTTTTCTATCTTCAACCGAAAAATTTAGAATTGTACTTTAAATTTCTTTATGTCTTTGTGAAATAAATAACTGAAGTGGAAGATTTTTGTATTCTCTGAAAATATTATAATTGAAGCGTGTTCTGTGTTAAAATTCAGAAGAGAACTTGAACTTTTCTTGAATTCATTGAGTAAAGTGTAAATTGAAATAGAACTTTTTATCTTACGGGAAAATATTCACAAGTGTGTTATTTCTTTTTCTATCTTCCACCGAAAAATTTAGAATTGTACTTTAAATTTCTTTATGTCTTTGTGAAATAAAGAACTGAAGTTGAAGATTTTTGATTTCTCTGAAAAAATTAGAATAGAAGCGTGTTCTTTGGTAAAATTCAGAAGAGAACTTGAACTGTACTTGACTTCCTTGAGGAAATTTTAAATTGAACTAGAACTTTTTATTTTCCGGGAAAATATTCACAAGTATGGTATTGCTTTTTCTATCTTCCACCGAAAAATTTAGAATTGTACTTTAAATTTATTTATGTCTGTGAAATAAGGAACTGAAGTGGAAGATATTTTTTTTCTCTGAACAATTTAGAATTGAAGTGTGTTCTTTTGTAAAATTCAGAAGAGAACTTGAACCTTTCTTGACTTCATTGAGGAAACTGTAACATGAACTAGAACTTTGTATTTTCCGGGAAAATATTCACAAGTATGGTATTACTTTTTCTATCTTCCACCGAAAAATTTAGAATTGAAATTTAAATTTCTTTATGTCTTTGTGAAATAAATAGCTGAAGTGGAAGATTTTTGTTTTTTCTGGTTAAATTAGACTTGAAGCGTGTTATTTGGTAAAATTCAGAAGAGAACTTGAACCTTTCTTCACTTCGTTGAGGAAACTGTAAATTGAACTAGAACTTTTATCTTCCGGGAAAATATTCACATGTATGGTATTACTTTTTCTATCGTCCTCCGAAAAATTTCTTATTTAACTTTAAATTTCTTTATTTCATTGCGAAATAGAGAACTGAAGATGATTATTTTTGTTTTTTCTGAAAAAATTAGACTTGGATTATGTTAGGTGGTAATATTCAGACGAGAACTTGAACTTTCCTTGACTTCATTGTGGAAACTGTACATTGAACTAGAACTTTTTATTTTCCGGGACAATATTCACAAGTGTGGTATTGCTTTTTCCATCTTCCACCGAAAAATTTAGACTTGAACTTTAAATTTCTTTATGTCTTTGTGAAATAAAGAACTGAAGTGGAAGATTTTGTTTTCTCTGGAGAAATTAGAATTGGAGCACGTTCTTTGGTAAAATTCAGAAGAAAACTTGAACTTTTTTATCTTCTGCGAAAAATTTGGAACAGTATTTTAAATTTTTCATCTCTTCGAGACAGATCTGAACTAAAGTGGAAAATTTTTATATTATTTGGAAAATTAGAATTGATTAAAAACTAATTTCTTTTTCATTGAGAAAGTGGGTGAAAAAGATAAGTACTTCAAGTTGGAAAATGGGTTTAGGAGGGACATTATGAAAGGAACTTGTTATAAAAGGATATAATAATGCAATAAAATGTGTAAAAATTGGAGAGGGGGTTATTTGGCGGGGGCCGGGGTGGGCTTTTGGGGATCCAGGGGCCCTTGAGGGGTGGAGTGGTCATATGGGAGCCTGAGGGGACCTTTGGGGACCGGGGTGAGCCTTTGGGGGTCGGGGGAGGGTCTTTGCACGTCTGAGAGGGTCCTTGAGGACCGACTGGTCCTTTAGGAGCCCGGTGGTCCTTTGCGGACGGGGTGGCGGCCGTGGCGTGTCCGGGGAGCCCTTGCGCCCCGATTGGGCCCGTTGGGAGCCGGGGGAGCCCGGGGAGGTCCTTGGGAGCCCGGGGGAGGGCTTTAGGGGATCGTGTGGACCTGTGGGGCCCGGTGAGGGCCTGTGGGGGGCTCGGGTATGGTCTTGTTAGGGTCTGGGACCCTTTGGGTGCCTGGTGGACCTTTGGGACCGGGTGAGGGCCTTTGGGGAGGGGTGGAGGACATTTGGGGGCGCGGGTATGGCCTGTTTAGGGTCTGGGGGCCGGTTGGGTGCCCGGTGGACGGTTGGGGGCCGGGTGCGGGCCTTGGGGAGCCTGGGGGACCTTTGAGGTCCGGAGGCTTCCTTCGGGGTAGGGGTAGAGTCCTCGGGGCCCTTTGGGGGCCCTGGGCGCCCGGGGAGGGCCTTTGGGGACCGGGGGAGGGCCTTTGGGGACCGGGGGAGGGCTTTTGGGGTTCTGGTGGACGTTTGGGGACGGGGGAGGGCTGTTGGGGGTCTGGTGGACCTTGGGGGACAGGTGAGGGCCTTGGGGGCTCGGGTATGGCCTTTTTAGGGTCTGGGGCCCTTTGGGTGCCTGGGGACCTTTGGGGAACTGGGTGAGGGTCTTTGGGGGTCCGGGGGGGGGGTCCTTTGGAAGCCCAGAGACCCTTTGAGGCCCGGTGGCGTCCTGCGGGGTGGTGGTAGGGGGATCGGAACCTTTGGGGTTGGGGTAGAGGACCTCACAACACTGTTCAATTGAAACTTGTGTATTATAACGACCACACTCAAAACCTCCTCCAAAATCTCTTCAAAAATCTTCTTTTAAAATGTCTCTATCTGTTTCACCGAAATAGTTCCATAACCTGTCTAAAACGGTTTCGCCCAAATAATCCCTAAACGCAAATTCAGCGTGTTCCTTTGTTATTGGCATCTCTGCGTCAATGCATTTCAAATTATTTGGAACCCTGTTCGCGCGCGAAAACAAGTCCTCGCTAAGATGTTTCGTGCCTAATTGTGTCCATGGCCTTTGGTTATTAATATCCTTTGGAGTTCGACCAGTAGAACTGTTCCCGAGGCAAAGACATTAATGATTTTGGATCTATTCCTGGAGAAATGTTTCTAGGCGAAAATTTTTAAAGTCTGACAGATGATGTCATTGATTGATTGATCTGTCAAGAAAGGGAAAATTAATTTGTTGTTTCTAAGTGGAATTATTGATTCACGATAGGTGAATTGAGGTCGACAGCACAGGTGTTCTGACTCCCACGAGGACCTCGTTGAGTATGGTTTTCACACTTATAAATAAAAAAAAGATGAATTTTCTATATTTAAATTAATTTTAATGCTAAGAATTTAATTCAGACTAAATTTTATTAAAAATTATTGATACACATTTTTTTCAGTATAAATTGATATTAAAGTATTAAAGTCAAATTTTTGTCCTAATAAATTGTACATAACAGCCATAATAACTATAAGCGTCAAAATTCATGTTTTTTAAGTTCTCACTGACAAAAACCATAAAACATCCATAATTTGATGTTGACATCCGAGAAAAACATCAAATAAATCTAACAACACACATATCCAACCATGAAAACAACCATAAATGCGACAAAATTCATGGTTTTTCAAGTGAGACTTTCATCTGTTTTTTCATTCTCACTGAGAAAACCATAAACCACGTGGTGTAGTCACGACTGGCACCCCCCATTCTACTGACAAACCAGGCAAAGAAGAGAACAAGCAATTATTACGGGAATTGGGATTTTGTTCATAGAAAAGCTATTCCATGCTATATCTTGGGAACTCTTTATTTTTATCTAGCACTTAGTACAGGCGTGGACACTTTTATTTTAGGTTTGGTTTTATTTTTGTCATTTTCAAAAACCCATTGAATTTATTATGAGCAACCCGGAAATAGAATAAGATCTGCACTTCCCAGGTATGCCAACTGGTGGGGGAGAATTAACCACTAGAGTTTGAAAATTACCTTTTTCTTTATATTTTTGTTAAAAAAAACTAAATCTACAAAAAATACACAAAAGTTTTTTTGTGAACCAGTGTATACACATTCCACAGGGAGGTTTGGGGTACGCCGTAGGCACTTAGCAGGGGGCAGGCTTGTATACATTTTGTTATTTCCGATCCCATTCTTTGCGTTGAAAGACAAGTTTCTGTATAAAACATTCGATTTAAGAACCTGGACTAGTTTCGGTCTTCGGAACTGACTTAGTAATTTGTCGAAATAATTGTTTTTACTTTTATAAGTCTTTGTCTTTATTCGATTGTTCAAGCTAAACCACTTTTCGCATTGGTACTGACCCTGGATTATCAGAGTGTTTGCTGTATTTTTAACTGTTTTCTATTCGCTCCGTCTTTTCCTTCTTAGTATGGCGGGTTTTCAAATAAATAAGTGAATTTTAGTAGTTACAAGTTTACCTTTCTTCAATTGTGTAGTGTTCGTTTTTCTAGTTAGTTTATCTTTTCCCAATATTTCGGCAGTGATAGAATCTCGTGTGGAAATACTTAAAAATCGTTCTGTTTTTTATTTAAGGTCCTTTATAAACAATGTGTAAAAACCTCTAGAATCGTGTATGCTAGGACTTCCAAAATCTTCTAAATTTAACATTTTTTTTTCAGTTCCTCATCTTCTATAGATATACAGACAAACGAAGAAGTTTCCCCATCAAGCTCAAGTAAGGAAAATCGAAAATTGGTTCCATCTATTGAGTCAATAATCAAACAATTTGCCAATTTAGAAATAGAACGATTTGAATCGAAAACTATCAATTCAAGCTGGAACCCTGTAAGCATAACTATTTCAGATTATTACATAGGGTTCACCCCAAGACTTTGGGACGTACGCAGGTGAGAGGTGCTCGGCAGGGTTGCCACTCGGTGAAAAATCACTAGATTTTAGTGTTTTTTTGATTTATTTAGGGACTTTCTTCAATAATCAAGTGATTTATGTGCTGATTTAGTGATTTTTAGGCAATATAAAAACATAAGAAAGAGTGATAAATCCCTAGGGATGGCAACCCTGGCTTGGTGACCATTCCCCTCACATTCTAATTTTTCTAAATTCTTGGGCACTTTTTATTCAAATTACAGAGCTTTTTTCTAAATTGTCTGCTGGGAAGCAGGGCTATATTGTCGAATAGAAGGGCATGAGTTGTAGAAAAGTGGCCCCTAAGCTTATATATAGGTTTTCAACTATTTTTGGGAGAGAAGGCAAAGGTACCAAGGAGCGTAAAAATCCAGTAGAAAAATTAATCCCGATTTTGGCCCCTTATGTGAGACCTGTTATTAGAAACAATGGTTTCTTAATCTGAAATAAAATGTTTTGGATAAGGGGCTTCAAACCGGGGTATAGTCGGTGAATTTTTTTTTTTCTTTTTGTAACGTTCAGAGACTGCACGGATACATTTATTTTAAGGCCGTTTTAACTTTCATAGCAATCCTGGACATTTGCCAAAACCAGTGGCATATTATCAATAACTAGTTTCCGAATAGAAGTAAAAACTTTTGTACCGAGACAGAAAAAAATGAAGTATTCACGTCCCAGATCACTAGTTTTCATTTAACCAATTAGAAATAAAGTACCACACCACACAAAGCAACGTTCTGCTACTGGGCTAGTTCCTATTGACTGAAGGGCAAAATGTTTATACATATCAGATGGGGTTGAGGCTCATTTTATTCTGTGCTGTATTTCGGGACACAGTTAATAAAGGACTGATGATTGATACTATGCCTAATATCGCATCAATAGATAATTGATACCTAACCTCCTTTTTCTGATTCATACAATGAAGGGGTCAATGCTCTTGATTCCAGAAAGTCAGAGCTCTGCAATACCCCAGGTAACAGTTTGATAAAAAAAAGTAATTAAAAAAAAAGTTTTTTCTGCATGAAGTAAAGATCGAAGATGAAACTTAAAACGAACAAAAGTTGTTGCTTCGCAGTTGATGAAATATATATCCGCAATATTGGTTCAAATAAACAGACTCGTAATATTTCCTTAATTTGTGGAAACTGGAAAATTAGCCAATGTGACAAGGGTGCCAATAAGCAATATCTTGGGGGGGCAATGGGACAAGGGCTCAAATAATTGACCATATTGACAAGTTTATTTTTAAAAAAGAGGGAAAAACAGAAAAAAAAACAAGGAATGAGGGTACCAGAAATAATATTGGGGGGGGGGGGGGCAGGGTCCCCTAGATTTGCCAGTAGTAATCTTTTATTGACTATTTCGAAATTGCATAAAATTGTTTTTAGTTTTACTGAAGTACAATATGTTAAACGTGTATCCCGGGGATACATGTTTACGGGCGGATACTATCCACTTAATTTCTCTATTTAATGACGATTAAATGCTTTAATACCGTTTTGTTTCTAATGGTTCGTAGACAACTTAGCTTTTTAGGCTTTAATCTACCCACATAATCGACTATGTAGGTTCGACAAGACTTGGCTGAAATGATTGAATGTAACCATGCACTTTACGTCATATGAAATACTTCCTTTTCTACATGGTTAACAACATGAAACCACGCAACGTTATAAAGCGAAGTGACACATATAGGGAATGTGTTTGAATCAGAATATGTCGGTTTTGAACCATGCACAATATTTCAAGCTTTAATGACATCCTGTCATGCAATTTGATTCTTTTTTAATGTAAAAACAACAATTTGTGATGAACATTTTCAGGACCATCATTGAAGTTATTCATCAGAAGAAACAAACAGAAAAAAAGTATTAAGCGAAGCTCCAAAATCATATAATTAAATACGGATTTTAAAGTATGTAAACAGGTTTTAAATATTTTTGTGAAACTAAACAGACACATGGTTTATATGTGTACTTTTTAAAGTTACTATATTTTTAGGATGTATTTACGCGTCCTTTGCCATCATGTAATCCAAAGATGCAATGTTTATGGGGTTTTTCATAATCACTTTTAATTGTTAGGGGGGGGGGGGGGCTATACCAGTATAAAATGTGTATTTGTCGGCTATTGTAAACACATTCAAGAATTACGCTTAGGTTACATCCCAGAAAATCGGATTTATAAATACAAAAACAAGTGAAAGATGATAAAATGCATTGGACTTAGACAGAATACATTGGACTTGTATATTTTGGGCTATATATTTGCACATTAGGGGTGGGAGTTAGATTAGTTTACGTTGGGTTAGGTTATGTTTCCATAATTTTGTTTCTAAAGCATCATTTTATCATCATGTTTTGTTATATTTTATTAGGATTAACCTTACTTCACTTTTTGGGTATGTTTCCAATAACCGACAAGTACCGTAAAATGAAATATCTGATGAAAATAAATATATATGGTTGTATTTTTTTAATACAATAACTTTACCTTCGATATAACATATTACTTTCTATTTTAAGGTCATCATAATTGCGTTAATTTGTTATACAGAATGTTTACATGATATTTTAGTGTGTTAATTACTACGAATTAATAATAAAATAAAATTCAAATATGTCAACGATTAAATTTGCAGCAGTTTTTTTTTTTAAATTAAGCAATGGAAGTTGGGAAATGAAACTTTAGCAAAAGACGGCTAGTGGTTTTTGGAGACTAATTACAATCTGGGGGCCAGGAATCAGGTTAATACGCAGAATGGGGCCCTTTGAGCCTGTGCTTCCCCACAATCTATTGCGATTTTCCGTAGTATCTTATAAATTCCATATGATTCTCCCTTTTTCATGTTTTTTGCTTGTGTTCCAACCGCCAAATTTACGCCCACTCTAAATAAAAAGCTCAAGTGTTCGTACCTTCTAGAGTGTGTGTAAATTTAATTCTATTAGAAGCGTCTCTTTCCTTTTCAGACTCCTCTAGTGAATCTGCTGTATACTCTCCCTACACCACCACCACCAGCAAAAACGGCTACAGCTTACGTAAACATTGAGGGATATTTAGATAAATTACCCTCAGGAAGAAAGAAAGCAACTTTTTGGAACGCCTGGAAGAAAAGATATTTTCGTTTAGAGAATGGATATTTATATTATTATCAGTCAAACCAAAATGAAAAACCTAGTCTAAAAATACAACTCATGGGCGGTGAAATACAGCTTGGAGAGGGAAATATGATTGGAATTGACGATGGTGTAAGTTCTGTGATTCTATTGAATTTGTTTATTTAAAATGAAGGCAAAAAATCCTGACATCTACTAGGGGAAGGGATTTGAAAGCGTCTGGGGAAAATTGACATTTCAGTTTAGAAAATGTATATTCAAGTTATAATCAGTAACCAAAGTTGTGTAACCTAAAGTATAGACAAATATATGTATTCTCTATCTAGTTTTCCGCTATGACAGCCATCAATTTGTGCTAATATTTAAGCGTATCATAATTTAGTCCATTCAACTGTCTGGGATTTCTCCTAATTTGGCTTCTTATCCGTGTTCTACCCTGCTTGTCACGTAACTTCAAATGTTTGTCGAGTGTATTTATTTTTGTATATTTTTTAAGACAAAGAAATTTCCTAATAATATAAAAATAAGAAGTAAATGTGATTAAACATAGAAGATCACAATGTTTTATCAAACCAAAACAAGATAAAAGTATCCTTGCTAAGCAAACTCGAATCCGAATGAATCGCCCCAGAAAAATTACCTCCAAAAAACTGACACCCAGGGAGCTCACCCAAGGAAAAAAATTACACAGAGAACTTGCTCCAGAGTAATGTTTTGCTCTGGGATAATTATCCTTAAAAATTACCCGAAAAGCAGCTGAATAGCAAATTGTCATGAAGCTGGAAAATTGTTACACCTATTAGATAAAACTCCAAACAAAAGAGTTTGGGAAGCCGTTTTTAAATGCGTCTCCCCTCAACTTTCTTATTTTTAAGTGTAATGGCATCGATGTGTGGACTTGGACAAGCGATTTCTAAGTTCCAAAAATGTGCCTTTCTGGGTTGGAATAAATGGAGGCAGGAGCTTGGAGACGCCCTTTCAGGCCCTAATTTAAGATGTTGATCTACTGTTAAAAGTTTTAGCTATGCAGCATGACAAATTTTCCGCGTAAAAAAAGAATTCAATGTTCAAGGGTGAGAGGAAGTGAAGGAAGGAACTTGAAAGCACCTTCTTAGACAAATTTTAACAAAACAGCTATCTCAGATTTGAGGTCTGGTATAAGAGGGGGGATAAAGGGGCCGGGTTAATGGTGTCAATAGGAGGGAGGGGCTGTACCCTCTAGGAATTCCCCCTAGATTTTAACAATACCTTTTTGGGGATATCTCAGGGGTAAAAATCTTCCATGGGAGGCAAACAGCTCTTTACTATAGGCAACGCTACAGCGTTGTATCTAATAGGAGTGTCTTTATGAATATATCCATAGGAAAAAAATTAGAGAGACTTTTAGTCAAATTTTATTCGGATAATTCTTTAGGGGATGTTTTTTTGGAGCAAGTTTCCCAGTTAACATAATCTTGCCACAGCATTCAATTTACCACAATGGAGAAGGACAGAACAAAAGTGAAATGAATTAGGGGAGAAGTTGCAAGGAAGACTGAAAAGCAGCTAGTATATCAATATAAATAGTTGTTTAAACAACTTTTTCAGGAAATTAAAGGAGAGTTTCAGTCGAGATCTAATAGATGATTCAATTCATGATTATAAAAAATTCATTATTAACATCTGATCTTACTGTCTTTCTACAAGAAAATGACTTTTTTATGTACTAATAAGAACATCCTTACTTATTTTTGATAATATTTGAAACTATAATCTAAAAAAAGAAAAATTCCAACGAACATTATAAAGGTATGCAGATGGGTTTTGCTGGGGATAAATTTGGAATTGCTGAGTTTTTTTTTTAACTGGTCAAAAACTGGTATTTGTATAATATGAAATGTTATTATTTCGGTTTAAATCTGTCCTGGTTCCAAAAATGAACTTCACTGTACCCGCAGTCACAGCTGTTTTTAATGGATTCACCTGTATTGGATTTAATATACGGTCATTTTTATTAATTAGCAGCTTTTAACGGAAACGGTACTACATATTTTGACGCGAAAAACTCACTTTAAAAGATCACTTTCATCTTGATTTGGAATTTTGCTTCTTTTAGTATGTCTGATTCCTCATTTTGTTCATAAGGCAATACCTAAAATCAGGCAGTATTGAAACACTTCATGCTTACATTTTCCAAAGGTGAGGTGAGGTGGCTGGTTTGAGTGATTTTGCGATTTATAAATATTGCAATCTGGTATACTGTATTATTGGCTTTACGAAGCACCAAAAACATTCCTTTGGAAAAAGTTTGGCATGACAAATTTAAATATGTATTTTTAATGATTGTTTAGCTCATCAATGATGACGTTGATGATTCAGGACTATTCAAGGATAACACTAAGCTAGTTTTGACTTAGTGCGAAGAAATGGGCGAATGTTTGTGAAATTAGATTTTAAACTGACTAATTGTAGCAAATAATGGTGATGAATATGATAACTTGGGTGGATAAGAGGTAGAAAACCATTCCATCTTCGGAGTAAAGAAACCAATAGACCCCAGCATCAGTATTTTATATTCAGCAATTGTCCTATTAAAGAGATCTCGATTTTATGCTACGGAAATTAAAGAAAATATTAACAAAACCAGCAAGTCTAATTTAGTCGTCAACTAGAGACCTAAATTTATAGAATGCCATGATTTCTGTTTTCTCCCGACCCCCCCCCCCCATCGCCCCCTGTATCCTTCACTGCCCAGGTGTAATTATTGTTAAAGATGATAAATGCAATGAAGATATAAAAAGTGGTATAGCCGTGGTGCTTTTTACAGTTGCAAAAAGTTTGGAAGCATAGGAAGATAAGGCCTCTAATTAATATTAGACTTTTGGAAGTCACGGTAATGACAGTATGCTCTGAAGCTTGGGGGGCTCACAAATATTGAAGAAGATTTACTATATGTTTTATTTTTAACACGTCCTATTTTTGCAGAGATCACTCTTGCTTGCAAATTTGTTAAAAATTACAGTGTTTCTTAATTCGTTTATATTTTATAGATTTATGTCGTGGATGATAAAGGAAACCAATGGTATGTAATGTCTCACAATTTCTTTTTTTAGGCTCTCTAAACCTGCCTTAGAGAATGTCTGTGCCACTCTGTGGAGGAAGGTACTTATTAAGATTTTAAATTTGTAATTATCACTATTGTTTTTGTAGAAAGGACATTATATTGCCACTCGTTGTCGTACTCAAGAAGAGACGGAAAAATGGATGAATGCCCTTCAAACACAGATTCAAGAAAATTTTAATTCCGCATGGGTTCATCCTTCGCCAACACCTATGACCCCCACGTTGTATCGGGACACACTGATATTGGATATTGGATCATGCTCTATTCGAGCAGGAATACTTGCTAATCAAAGTATGTATTAGATTTTCTAACCTGTACATAAAAAGTCTTGCCAAAACTGAAATGCACTTTTTCACAAAAATACATTTTGTGCTGTCATTTCTGTACTGTTATTTCTATGGCGTTCTATGTGGCGTCAAGAAACTGCTACAATGCTCTATACATAGAACGAGTTTCAGTGGGGTCCCAGTAAAAGAGTGCTAGCTTCAAATAGTGTTCCGCTCTCTACTATATCCCCGCTAAGAAAACGCTACAGGATTTTTCCTGCGTTATTTATAAAATGGGTTCCTAAGCCCAAGGAGGACCACCACCCCATTCACCCTATTCCTTCTTGTTATTTCTGCTAAAGTATAAATTTTGTCTAAGAAACCCTTAGAGAATGATAGCTATTACTTAGGTATATTTGCTTTACACAAATAAGATCATTCTAAATGTAAGGAAAAACCTCTTCCTTCTCGAGCATGTTCTACCCAAAGCTCCTCTCTTTACCTTAAATCTCAAATTTTTATCCGAATAAAATGATTTTGAAAATTAATATTTCGACAATTAGAGGTGCTTCATCTACTTAGCATCCAATTCCTTCTTCATCTACTTAGTTCGATTCCTGGCGTGACCGGTTATTTGGTTTGGGACGGGGGTCAGTGGCATGACTCTGTAAGCTCAGCCAGAGCCATCCCAACTCTAAATGGGTACCTGGAGAAATCTGGGGAAGATCAGCAGGAAGGGTGTGCGAAAGCACAGAATGGCTGCCCCCCCCCCCATTGAACTTCCTAGTTGAAGGGCCTCGAAACGGAGATCAGCACCGCCGGTTTGGACCTTCAGGGTCTAGTGCCGTCATACTTACTTTCTTTTAGTCTAATTATATTATCTCATAAAATTGAAGGTAGGCGGGGGGGGGGGGGTACCCGCCATCTCCAATAGCCTTCGGGTAGAAATCCCATTCCCTATTTGTCTCTAATAGAAAGTTAAAAGATTTCGGACTAAAAATTCACTAATCAGAGCTTCTCTCACCACTCTTATTTTGATCCAGTTTGGGCCAAAATCTTTGCCTAGCGGCACTGAAAGGCAGAAAAAAAAATGTTTGCGGTAAAATCTCTTTTGTTGTTTCAAAAGTGATCTAGTAATTTAGATATATATTCAAAGTAGCCCTCTCTCGAAATTTCGCTCTGATTTCATACAGTCACACTAGGAAAAAAAGGAAAATAACAAAGAAAAACATAGTAAAGCGCACACACTCATCCAAGACCACCTTCATGGAATAATTCAATCTCTTTCACCATTTGCAGGTCTGGGCTAGGAGCCCATCTGGCTTAAAATGTAAATTTTCATTTGCTGGGAGAATGGTCAGTATCCATAATATTATTAGTAAAGATGGTGGATGCACTGAAGACAGAAAAAGTAGAGTAGCCACTTTGCAAAGTGTTTTTTCGTAGTTGAAAAAAAAATCTGGAAGATAAGTTTTCCAACTGATATTACTGTATCGGAATCTATGGATGTTACAAGTGAAGGAGGGTAGATGGCCAAATTTGAGCTTTTTGACCATACATATGGAGCCAACGGAAATCAGTTCATCCCTGAATGGCATGGGCACACGTCATTATTCCAGAAAGGATTGAAAGGAAATCGAAACTCCATAGGAGGTTGTAAAGAATGAAGCTTTGAATAGACATAGACATAGACATAGGTTTATTAAGATCGAACAGCGTAGCCATGGCTAATTTATGTCGTCTTTACAGCAATATGGAAAAAAAATATACAAATAACACTATAAGAACACTAACACGTGAATACAAATAACACTAAGTCTTGTATGCTTCTACGAAAAAGGGGACGCGGAGTTGCGTAGCTCTGCTGGGCCTTGGTGACCTGGTGCTGAAATGGGTTGCTAGTAACAGTAGTATGTACAAAAGTAAACTACACAAAAGCTAAGGAGGTTTTTGATCACTGTCTGGCCCTGCCATTGTACTTTGTATAGGCCTATTATTTAAACCAATCCTGATTTTGTGGGTACTTACTAATCTAACTGATTTCACTTAACCCAACTCAATGGTTTGTCGAATAGGACATACTTTAGTAGAAACCAACTAAGATCTGCTGCAAAAATTATATTTAAGTCTGGTTCAACTATCTGTTTTTGACAAACGCCTTGTACACACTGAGTGTTGCGATCTCGTAGAACTCTTCATATCAAATTGGCCGATTCCATCACCTAAAGTGCAATAGATATTCCAAAAGTATGCGATTGGGTAGAAAGTTGTTAATTTTTTTTTCCTAATGGATGCGTTTTTTTCAGTGGTTCAGGCAAAGTTTTAGACTATTTTGTATCAGTGTAATCGCTTAAGGTTGCTTTAAGAAAATGGTAAATAAAAAATAAAACAACAAAAACGCTGCTTTAATAGGCTCTCTGCTAGTGTGCAAAGGAGTCCTTTCGTTACTTGCAGCAGTGAAGTTTCGTAGTAAAAAAATACTCTAGAATCCACATTTTTTCTGGAATATAGTTAAAATTTTTATTAAGCTGGTATAAACAACGCACTCCTACTACTACTAGTGGTGTAAATCTAGAAAATTCCTAGAGGGAGGGGTTATTTTTGGCTGCTTCGTTGCAGGGCTGCTTAAGACTTAAATGGAGTATTGAAAACTTTAAATAGGCCAATAGAATAGTCTTCGAGCATCGTTAATCATCTACTAAGAGAATTTTAAATGTACTGAAAAAAAGTTCGTTCGCTTGAGAGCGCCCAAGAAGGGTTTCAGCGCCCAAGAAGGGTTTCATTGGAAGAAGGGTTTCAGCCAAAAACTCCTAAAATAAAGGAGTAAATTTCTCTCCAAGGAATCATCAAACGCAAACGATGAAGCAAATAATGTGCTTCAGGGCAGTAAAAAATAAGAAAAATGCAATTATTCTGGCCAGCACCTCCACTCAGTTGTCCTGAGTGAAATAAGAAAAGGAAAAGTAGACAAAATCCACGTGACAGAATAAAAGCACAAGCTTTGATCGTAATTCCTTGGAATGGATTATTTTACCTAGATGCTAAGGGACCCAGTTCCCAAAAAGTCATGTAATGCGTGAAAATTTGATAGAGCAATAAGATGATTTAGATTAATTAAAACTTGACCAATGAAATGCTGGAAATCCCATAAAGACCTTCGTCTTGCATGAGAGAGAAACTAATACTTGTTTAAATATATCCCCAGTAATATTTGTACAATAGTTTTGTATCTTATAAACCAATTATTCTACCGACAAAATATAATCCCTAGTATTACTAACATGTTTTACTGATCACGGCGATTATTTTTAACAAATGAAATTTTTTCAAGAATAATTGTCATTTCTACGGGCTTTTCTAATTTACACTGGCGTTTGTAAAAAAAGAACCATTATTATAGATAGTTTATGCGACATAATGAAAAGAATTATATGCACAGATTCAAACAAATAATACTAACAGCGAAAATTTATTAGCTGTGAATAATTGTCATGATAATTATTAAGCTTTTTATGATCGTGTTTTTAATTGTTTCTTTTTCTTTTCCATTTATTTTCGTTCAATCTTTATTTCAGCGACGTTGCCACAACTCTTCATTCCGTCAATAGTGGCTAAAAATAAGTTCAACGAAATAGTAGCTTATGGCTATGAAGCACTGAAACCAAATGTACGAATGAGCTCTTTTTTGAAATATCCTTTCCGAACCTCCTCTGGAGTTAATAAGGTAATTCAATTTTCAATTCGATTAATTAAGTACTGATATGAATTAAGACAAGAGAGATTCGTTTATGGTGAAGCACCACACATGTCTGAAATATACCAAAACAAGCTTGAAGTAAATGAAGAAATTTCCTTTTTTCATTTTTTACATTCTAATTTATCCAAATGATAAATACACTGCTGACTTTGTATTCATCATGATGAGTACTTAAATCCTATTTATTATGACCTCTCCCCCAAATGAGAGAAATTCCACAGAAACGTGCGCTTTATAGGTATTTAGTGGCTAAAACATTCAATTTCTATAACTGATTCCCCCCTCTCAACATGAATTGACCCCAAATTTAGATTTGGGTAGAGATATCATTTAATTTAAGGTCTGGGTTTCTAGGTATTAAAGTTTAGCCATCGTTTCCACGTCTAATCATCCCAAGGTTTACCACTGATTTGCTATGAAGGCCTTTATTTTGCTTTCTTCTACGAATGACAAATCTTCTCGCAATTAAGACATATCCTCAGTCAAGATTATAGCACCACTTTCATATAAATCACAAACGTTTTTGAAAAAATGACGCCACCTAAAAAATTTTCTCTTAAGGATATTAGATAATTGTTTTGGACATAAAGAGCAACTGGTCATCTACCTGGCTACTACTTAGATTATACCGATTAAGATTATACCTATTAATTTTACCGTCGTCTCGTTGAGCACTGAGAAAAAAACAGATTATGCGGTTTGAATACTAATTACCTGGCATTAAATGTTGTTAAGTCGATTTTTCGCATTGTTTTGCGAATTTCTCAGGCTTGCCCCTAATTTTCGGAAATTTCATGTTTCAAGGGACTCTCTCTGTAGACCTGGTAATGGTTATGTTCCGTTGCTGCGTATTCTTTTTGGTGAGAATCTCTCCTTTAGGCATCATATTAGTCAACTTAAATGAGCCTTGGTAATTATGATTGTATTCGGATTCCATTCAGTCCATCCACTAGACTTCAACCCCCTGACTGCTTGTTATCTGCCTGAAATATTTTACATGAAGTGCCTAGAGTGTGTCAATCGCCGTGATTCCCAAGGTGGGCGCATGTCCCACCGGTGGGGCACAGCAATATTTCGGTGGGTCATGAGCAGGACATGCCCCCTTCAGCTGACTACACTTCAGAGCCTTAATTTTGAAAAAAACCTTTTCATTTGAATGACTTCACATTCAAATGCATTTAAAGAGCAAAAAAGATACATGATAGTACTGCGGAGACATTATACATTGTATAAAAGGTGTTGTATTCAGAGAATATTTTTAATTAGTATAAAATATGCCTAGAGGAAGACACAAAAATAGATACCAAGTTAGTGGCATTTTAATGGCCCCAATTCACGATATTGTAAGGGGGAGGCGAGGATTTTATTTTTCCATTTTTTAATGAAGATACGAACATCAGAACAAGATTGTTCAAACCTACTAAAAACAGGGGGTAGTGGTGACTTCTCTGTTTGGATAAATTGTCGACTAATCCGTTCAAATCCAGTGTCTCCTCTTTTTCAACGACCATGATAGTGAGATTACTGAGTCTTTCATTTCCCACTGTCGATCGTAGATCATCCTTCACACGCCAAAATGCCGAGACGAATCGTTCATTACTGGCAGTCATCAAAGGTAAAGTAGCTACTTCCTTCAACAGATTTAGCACTACAAAATAGGCAATTGGGAGGTTGGATAAAATTTTGATAGTTCGGAGTAGATCCATTTTAAAAGTGTCAGATTTTGAAAGATGCAACGTTGCAAGAGAAAGCCAGGATCTAGGGCATAGTCATCAACATCGAGAATCTTTTGATGATGACATATTACCTTTTCAACCTTAGAAAATTCGAGGAAATCAGAACTTGAAGGGTAGATAGCTGATAAAGTATAAAGCGGAGGGATATTTTGCATAAAATGTCGATCCATCTGGCCGGTTAATCAGAGAACTAAGAAGACTCAGAATCCAAGTTTTATGATTATTCAATCCATTCGTAAGTCTTAAAGTAATGCACACTGAATTTCCTTCAATTAGAAGCAGAGTCCGGATATCTCTCAAGAAAATGTTGAGCTGGTTGGTTAGGGTGGGTCGTAGAGATACCAGAGAGAGATTCTCGACTGCTACTGAAACCTGCAACTCATTCGGAAATGCAGACCACTCTTTCATGTTGACCTGTATCATTTATTGTTCTGCTTGTTTCTGAAAGATTGTCACAGGTAAGGGATATCATGTGCAGTAACCCGACACTTTGGGCACTGACATTATTGCCAGTTTCTTGCACTGAAGTTTCTTCATTTTTCTTCCGTATTTTCACCGCGAAAATGTCCAAAGTTTGTCATCACTTTTTAATCATTGTTTGATTACGGATTCATGACAACAGAAAAGATAAACCGACGAGCCGACGCCTAGTTTTTGACTGAAACCTAGCCAGAGATCATGACAGTGAGTAAGACAGCGAATAGGAATTGTTTTACACATTGCAAGACAAGGTTGTCTACAATCGGTATATATAGGATTCTCGAGGATGAAGACAGAAGTAACATTATAAAACAAAATCATTGAAAAGTAACTGTAAAAAGTAACAGTAAGAGAAGTAACAGTGCTATTTAATGGCTCTAAGAAAACAAAACCACGGGGTACAATACCAGTGACAGGTCATTCAGTCTCGCTAGTTCAATATATCCCATAGCTAAAATACAAAATAGCTATTAAATAGAAGTAACAAGGTTTTTTTCCAAAATCTAGGGGGCGTGCCCCCTGTCTTCCCCCTTCTTGGCACATCTATGACGTTTTAACCTTCCTTCAGTTAAATACAAGTAAAATTTTGAATAATAAAAGTTAAAAATTAGGAGTGTGGCATGAGGATTTTAGAAATGTTTAGGTGGGACATGGATTAAAATTGGTTGGGAACCACTGGTCAATCCTTTGGTGCCTTTAAAAGAATCGTAAAAGCATTTTTGGTCTCTGGAAGATATATATAAATATATATATATATATATATATATATATATATATATATATATATATATATATATATATATATATATATATATATATATATATATATATATATATATATATATATATATATATATATATATATATATATATATATATATATATATATATATATATATATATATATATATATATATATATATATATATATATATATATATATATATATATGTGTATATTCTTCTTTTATTTCTTAACGCCCACGTGCGGTTGATATCTCGGATCCAATTGGTTTTCTGCGAATATTCAGTTGGCGAACGATTAGTATTTTCCTTTTTAGTGCGTGTCTGTTTTATTTTTCTCCTTTTATTCTTTTGTCTCTTTTTTTCCTGCATTCTTGGCCAGAGAACCCGCCGAGGGGGGGGGGCAATTTGATGTTGTATTTTTTTTGTGGATGAGTAAATCTTAAATCTTATCTTGACAAGGGGAGATGCTGGTATTCCGCTAACTTTCCTTTCAGAAATTCAACATATCGTGTCTGCATATACATAATATGGATACATAAGTCTGATAGTCTATCTAATGTCTTATGTTTTTATTCATTGTTGTGTAGACAGATCTTACAATCATAATTAAATTAAAAAAAAACAAGTTTTTTAACTAAAAGTAAGGAACGACATTAAAACTTAAAAAAACGGAAATTATTCCGTATATGAAAGGGGCTGTCCTGTCCTCAACGCCTCGCTCTTTACGCTAAAGTTTTTATTGTTTAAAAAAATAAGAGTTGTGAGAAAGAGTCTAACTTTAGCGTAAAGAGCGAGGAGTTGAGGAGTGGACAACCCCTTTAATATACGGAATAATTTCTGTTTGTTTTAAGTTTTAATGTCGCTCCTTACTTTCAGTTAAAAAACGTGTTTTTTTAATTTAATTTTTGAACGTTTTTGAATTAATGCAGGTTTTGATTTTGGCTTACCGTACATGAATAATTATAACAAAATTAGCCCATTAATTTTTCTTTTATTTGGTTAAATAACTTTCTCGAAAGTTGTTTAATTTTATTTACGAACGTTCTAAGTATAAATATAAATAACGTTCTAGTAATAAATATACGTAACTTACAAATTAAGTTACGTAACGAACTTCTATATTCATTTATTCTTAATACGTATATTAGGGGGTTGGCCCCCTAGTCAATACCTCACTTTGTACGCTAAAGTTCAAATTTCGTCCCAATTCTTCAAGAATGACCCCTTAATCACAAAGGCCGTTAATTAGAATAAATAGCTCTTATGAAAGTACTTAAAAATCTTTGGCTTAAAGAGCGAGGTATTCACTAGGGGCCGAACTTAATAATACACGTCATATTTTCTGTTCGTTTTAAGTTTTGATGTAACTCCTTACTTTCAGTTGAAAAACTTTTTTTATTTAATTTCTGATCGTTTTTTTGAATAATGCTGGGAAATCCGGCACCCCCTGCATAGCAATGTCCCTTACCCCATGAAAACTCCCTCTATGGAAAGATTCTCCAACATAACCCCGGACCCCCCCCTACCAGAAAAAATCCCCCCTAAAAACGTCTGTATACTTCCCAATAACCAATGGTATGGGTAAACACTGGGTAAAGTTCATAACTTTCAGCCGTCCCCCCGGGGACTTTGGGGATTAAGTCATCCTAAAAGACATAGCTATTATATTTTTGACCATGCTGAACAAAATGGCTATCTCAAAATTTTGATCGGGTGACTTTGGGAAATAAATGAGTGTGGGAGGGGGCCCAGTTGCCCCCCATTTTTTGGTCATTTAAAAAGCGCACTAGAACTTTTAATTCCCGTTCGAATGAGCCCTCCCACGATATTCTAGGACCACTGGTAGATATGATCACCCCTGGAAAAAAAAACCAAATAACAACATATCCGTGATCTTTCTTCTGGCCAAAAAAAAAAAAAAAATACAAAATTAAAAATTTTTTTGTACGAGAGTTTTAAACCTCTATTGTAGGGTTCTGAAATACATTGATTTTGCCGGTGTGATTTTCATTAAGGTTCTATAACGTTTAGGGAGTGTTTCCCCTTTTTTCAAAATTCAGGCAATTTTTCTCAGGCGCGTAACTTTTGATGGGTAGGACTAAACTTGATTAAACTTATATATTTGAAATCAGCATTAAAATTTAATTCTTTTGATGTATCTATTTGTATCAAAATTCCGTTTTTTAGAGTTTCGGTTACTATTGAGCCGGGTCGCTCCTTATTTGCAGTTCGTTACCACGAACTGTTTGATACAGACTTCGATCAAAGTTTCAGGATCAATTGAAGCTCATTTAATACGAAAAATTGGGATCTGGTTGGGTTTTCCTTTCTTAATTTTTTTAGACAACGAAACAGATCTTTTTAAAATAATAAATGAAATTGAAATACATTTATTTTAACAAACAAACCGTTACAAAAAACAAAATGAAAAGACTATTTAAATAAAATGGTGCATTACAACGAAGGAGTACACAAAAGGATTCTTTTAATAAAATGGGGGACTAAGATACTTTTCAAGGGTGTCTACAGGATGAGGATGGGTTTGGGTTGTTGGGTTTCATTTATATACTGATAGTAATTTCTGCTCGTTTTAGGTTTGAGTTATTAAACAACGTTGTTTCTGCTCGTCTTACATTTTAAAATGGCTCTTTACTTTTTTAAGAAAACCTCTTTTTTGGAAAGTGTTTATTTAATGAGTTAATTTCAAATATAACGTTTTCAGAAAGACTGCACGTGACAAAATTATCTGAAAATACAAAAAAAAAGTTTTGTGGCTCTTTGAACAGAATCTCTTCTTAAGGACGGATCCCATTCATCGCCCTTTGTGCTAGCAAGAAAATTTGTGTGATCTACCACTTTTATACTTTAAATATTTCTGGGCTAAGAGGGGAGGTACAACCGCTCCTCATCATCGGTTCTGAACACTTTTTCCAAATAGATTCCTTCAAGCTTAAGATATTACTGGGATGCCCTTCCCTCTTTGTTTTATCTGAAAAAGTTATGATAAGTCACAGAACTTGGGACAAAAATCTACGTTTTAAGACTTTAGGCCCCATAGCCCTGAGGGAATCGACTGAAACCCCTCCCCCACACCAATACTGTTTTGTAATACAAAATAACCGCTTTGAACGCTGTTGTGGTGCCATTTCTTTTGAACGGGCACTAGAATATACAATTTTAATTCAAATGCACCCACTCTTAATAGTCAATTGTCCATTATATTATCACTCATGGAAAAAATATGCAATTCTAAATTATCGTAAATAGGGAGCTAAACTTTCGCTCCTAAGTTCTCAGAAACTTGGAATATGGTAATAAAATTTATATTGCGATTTCATCCATTTTGAGAGATATTTTCTTTCTTTTTCCTACAATTTCATCTTAAATGCCAACAGTTTGTGATAAGCTTCATACTCTATTTATTTTTGGTATTTGATTCAACGCAGAAGGTTGGCTGTTTTAATGTGCCAATTGTTTTCAAAATTATACATTTTTTTCGAACTTGTGTTTTGTTGCTTTCTATTGATAAGTGTCGGCTTTTATTGGAAAAAAAGCCTTTTTTAACCAATATATTTCTTTCATTTTAGTATTCGCTTGACATGGCCCCTCTATCTGGCTTCCTGTCACTTATCTTTCAAAAATTAAATGTTGATCCTTCTCGACACTACGTCCAACTGAGCTTGCCCAGGAGCATACCACCAAATTCACAGGCAGAGCTGCTTAAAATAATGTTTGAGGAATTCGAAGTCCGAGGAGTTAACCTTTCAAATCAGTCTGTTTTAGCCCTATCTGCATATAGAGCAAATTCTGGAATTGTTGTGGATATTGGAGAACGAATAGATATAGTGCCAATTATGGATGGTTAGTTTTCTTGATAACGATTTCAAATTAAGCAGATATTGCTTCACTTCCTAGAAGTGATATTAGCAAACAAAGTTTTTTTTTCTGATTGTTAATTCCAAATTAATAAAGGAACATGATTTTGAGGTTTCTTATTATCTAATTTTGGGATTATTTTCCATCCCTTACTCCACGTGTTCTGCAGATGTAAACCGTCTATTTTCATTGTTAATTAATTTCATGTTAATTTTGAATTTGATCCCAATGGAAAATCTATTAATCTATGGCAATCTGTGCAGTTGTTGATCTACAAAAGAAGGAAATGGGAAAAAAACTGGTTGTAATCAAAGCTGCTTTATATAGGATATTTTTTTTTAGACCTATTAGGTGGCTGGTCACTAAATTTTTATATTTTTAACCATGCTATTTTAGAGAATAAAAAACCAGCCGTTCAGAAGCTAAATTGGTTATTCACTTTTGGTGATTTTACATTTTAGCATCAGAGAACTTCATTCAAGTTTTTTGTTCTCACGTGAACAGACCTACTTCCAAGAAATGTTACCTTATTGACAACCGAGGGATAAGTTTAAGAAATGGAGGTATTCTCTGAAAATGAGAATTAAGATAAAAAATGACAAAACAACGTTTACTATAATATGAATCATTTTTAAGTCAATTTGAACACGAGGCAAAATTGTATCGTTTGGCCAAGTCAAAATTTGGTCATATCATGTCAATTTAAGATTAATTTACCATAAGATCAAGCTGACGAAGTGCTTGAATGTCTTTATTTAGCTCCATTTTCCACACTCAAACCCATCAGTAAACTTTAATAGATCCTGGATATTCCCTAAAGTATAATTAGGACACTAATTCCAAAACTACCAATTTATTATTTTAATTCTCACGGTACTTCATTTTATGACGCCAGCGTCGAGAGATCAGACACTATCCTTCTCCAGTAAACCTGTTCTTGAGTCGCGGGTCCATCTTCAGTTCTTATTCTTGCCTTCCTTAGAAAAGGATGCAGAGTATCGGTCCATCTTGCTCCTGGTCGACCGCGTGGTCGTTTCCACCCAGTAATCACATGGTTGAAATCATATACGATGTGACAAGGGGTTTCTTCTGACATTCGAAGAAGGTGGCCGTACCATCTCAGTGTACGCCGTGCAACTTGCAGGGGAATGGAATCTGCATCGCACGGAACAGGAGATTGGCGTTGCTGATAAAGTCGTGCCAGCAAAGTCCCTCTATCTTTCAGATCCTTTGCTCTGGATTGTGTCCAACTTCCTGAAATAAATGGTGGTTGCTGGCCAAATTTCTGTGCCGTATGGTAGGACTGAGCCGACACATGCATTAAATATCCACATCTTCGTAAGACGACTGCGTGAGGGTTCTACAAAATGTTATTGAGTCTCCCTAGGCCAGAAGATGCCTTAGCGAGTCTTGCATTGACTTCAATCTTGACTGATCCATCACTTGACAGAATGGAGCCAAGGTACGTGAAATCCTTCACGACCGCTATTTAGTTTTGGCATACTCCGACTGTAAGAAAGGATTGTTAAGATAATTGTGAATCATTTTGCTCCAGCTAATGTTGAGCCCAACCTTGGTAGCTTCTTCTCTCATAACTGTCAGCGCTGCTCGAAGTTCTTCGAGGGTGTTTGTGATGAGTGCCATATTGTCAGTGAAGTCAATATCGCTTAAAAGTCTGTCACTGAACTTCAATCCAAATCTCAGTCGGGCGGTGGTCGTAATTAAATAATTCAGGAGCCGCGGCACAACCCTACCGAACTCCAGTACAAATGCAGAAAGGCTGGCTACGTTTCCCGTTGACTTGTACACAGCTTAACGTTTGTTCTTACAGTCTCTCAAAGAGAGAACAGTACTTCTTGGCAAGACCTGTTGTTTTTAAAAATGAGCAACAGCGACTTCCTATCTTCAGAGTCAAGTTCAGTCTTGAAGTCGACAAAGCCTCTGTATGCCTTCTTTTGAAATTCCCGTGTTTTTTCTATCAACTTCCTAAAAGTGAATATCTGTTCGTTTTTAGAACGAACAGGCGTGGAACCTGCTTGTACTATTCTTCGGTTCTTCGAAGTGTACTAGAGCACCTGTCGTGGAGAGTCATTGCAAAAACTGTAGCAGAGACGGAGAGCAACGTTATACCTCTGTAGGTAGAGCATTGGTTCCTGGATCCTTTCCTTTTCCATAATGGCAGAATTATTACAGCGCGCCAATCCTTCGGAATGATCTCCGTGTGCCACACTATGCAGAACATTGTTTGGTGCCACAGCAACAAGGCAGGATCTCTGGACTTCAGAAGATCCACAGCTATTTCACAGCAGCCAGGCGTGTATTTATTTTTCAATCTCTTCATAGATCTATTGTTTTCGTCGAGGAAAAATGGTCCTTCATCATTACTCCCAAGTGGAATCGTTGGCGCAAGGGATGCAGCTTTTATGAGATCTGGGTCAGGATATCGGGAACTGCCGGAGTTACGAAGGGTGAAGAAGTGATTTTTCCATCTCTCGTGCTGGGCTGAGTCATCTGGTACGGGAGCAACTATGGGGCCGAATGAGGTTACTTCCTTAGAATTAAGTTCACAGAGATGTCTATAGTGCCCCAATGTCGCCTTTGCCGGCGGCATCTTCTTGCTCCTTGGTCTTGTCTTGGACAAACTGTTGCCTATCGCGATGGACCAGTTTATTTCTCACAGGTGTAAAGCAGATTGCAATTTGTAAATGGATGACTTCAACGCAACACCACAAAAATTTGTAAATGGATGACTTCAACGCAACACCACAAAAAGACGAACTAATAAGCCACCCAGAACCCCAATATACGTAAATCTTATAGTCTGAGGATTATGTATGTCCATTTTTTTTTTTAGATGAACAAAATCATTAGCACTTTTGAAAATAATTTGGATTAAATTTTATCCCTCTGGAAAATTCAGTATGGAAATATAAGAACATCGTCAATATTTTCTTCAATTTAAAAACTGTTTGTTTTTGTGCAGTTCTGTTTTTGATGTAACAGTACGTGGCGACGAACTGTAAGTAAGGAGCGATGCGGCTCAATAGTAACCGAAACTCTAAGAAACACAGTCTTGATAACAATAGATGCATCAAAAGAATGGACCTTCGATACTTATTCAAAATATGCAAAACTCATCAAATTTAATGTTACCCATTAGAAGTTACGAGCCTGGGAAAATTTGCCAAATTTTTGAAAAAAAGGGGAAACATACCAAAAGCATCAAGTGATCTTAATGAAAATCACACCATCAGATTCAGCATATTAGAGAACCCTACTGCAGAGGTTCCAAGCTCCTATGTACAAAATTTGGAATTTTGTATTTTTTGCCAGAAGAACGATCACGGATGCTTGTTTTATTTGTTTGTTTTCCCCAGGAGTGATCGTATCAAACCAGTGATTCTAGAGGGGTTGGGAGAGGGCTCATTTGATCGGAAATAAAAATTTCCAGCTTCCTTTTTAAGTAACCAAAAATACTGGAGGGCACCTGGCTCCCCTCCCACGCCCTCTTTTCCCCAAAGTCACCTGATCAAAATATTTAGACAATCATTTTCTTCAGCATAGTCGAAAAAATTAGTAACTATGTCTTTGAAGATGACTTGAAAAAGCTTATTACTCTAATAATAATTCTTATATAATTGGAGCAAAAAGTCAAACTTTAGCGTAAAGAGCGAATTATTGAGGAGGGGGATACCCTTCATATGCGTAATAGTTTATGTTCGTTTTAGTTTTAACATTGCTCCTTACTTTCAGTTGAAAAAACTTTTTTTAATTTAATCTGTTAAAGGATTCATATCTTTGATGATCTCTCGGAAGATGCTCAAAGTAAAGGCTTTGGACAGAATGGGATGGACAAAGAGTGCCCTTCATGAGCCTATCCGTCACGGGTCCCCTAGCGCTGCGACAAGTTTATATAAGTTGCCTAAGTCTTTCTGGCTGTCCTTTTTTAGAATTTTCCCTGTTTTTATACGTCTCTTCCTCTCCAGATTTTTCTAGGCTTTTTTACGCTTCACGATTTCTGGCGTATGTTTTAGTGTTTGCTTTCCAAGTTCAAGTCATGACTAGTAGTGGATCTCAGTTTAAAATTGCTTCCTTTTTCGGTTCTTTAATACCAGTGCAGGAATCTCAAGGACTTTTTTTTTAATTTTAATTTTTAAGTAATTTAAATTTTAAGACCAACATAAGTTTGGGGTACCAAAATATCCATGAATGAATACTTCTTCAGAACAATGATTTTTAATTGTTATTTGTTTGAAGTAGATGAAATTATTTAGTAGAAGTAGATGAGTATTTATTAATACCGTTTTAGAGAAAAAATTTTTGAGCAAACCCGTACATACGGGCAAAAAAAATGAACTAAATTCTTGGGTGGCATTACTTTTCCTACCTCTCGTTTCTATGTCCATGATCTCATAGATATAAATAATTCCTCTTTAGCTTAGATTTTAGGATCTGGAATCTGTAAGCCCATAAAACAGCCCTCTAAATGACCGCATTTTTTTTTTTAGTTACCTTTGATCTAATATTCTAACATTTTCATCAGGTTACATGCTGAACTCTGGTACCTCTCGAGTTCCTTATGGTGGCTGTGAAATTATAGAGCATGTTCGCCAATTCCTGCTCCAGAAGAACTATTCCCTCGTTTCAGAAGTTGAAACATATTTTGTTCGATTGGCCCTAGAACGTTTATGTTATGTTTCAGGACCATCACCTGGAGCTTATCATACCGATTTACAGCTCTCTCATAAGGATCCCTTGGCTGTAAGCGCATCTTTAAGTCTTGAACAGTTTAACAGTGAAAGTATTCCATGGCGGTAAGTATAAACAATTCAAATTTAATTTTCAGGTCAGTTTATAAATTAAAATAAAAAAAAAGATGATGTTGTAGGACATAAGACCATTAGTGTTTAATGTAAAACGCGCAATAGATTAGTAAATCGCAAGAAAGATCCACTCATGTGGGTGAGCCAAAAAATGTATTCTTTTATGGGCACCATACGCATAATTAGGAGGGGGACTAGGGAGTTAAAGCTTGCCCCTCCATTATTCTGGAAACCTGATTTTATTCATTCATTATCCTTTAACTATTTTTTAAATATATACGTATCAATGCATTTAAATGCAGTTCAACCAATGAAAAATAACTTTTCTAACTCTGTTGCTTAGGCCTACGAGTTTTGGCCCTCATACAAATCTTAAAGGTAAAATTGACCCCCCCCCCCCGATGAGTAATTGTTGGTTGGAATTGGCATAGAAACCACCGAGAAATGTAAACTTTTAATATGCATAAATAGAGTGGTTGAATAAGATTGGTCATTTCATGGCCAAATTTTTTTACTTCATTTTTTTCTCCAAACTGGTACTACAGTCCATCTAGGGAAAATACACATGATACCGAAGCAACTCAAAGGTTAGCTCTTGAGAGTTGGTGTAAACCACCGATCTTTTACGTTCGTTTTTAAAGAATACCAGTGAGATCACCCTACAAGAAAGACTTGAGGCCATGTGCACCAGTTTTAGATAGAATGCATCAATAAATATTTAATGTTGATCTCATTTTTGTCTTAAATGTCTTTTAACAATCCTATCCTGTTTTGATTTTGACTGTATCAGTTGTGTGCTTTCGTTCTCTTGTTTTTTTTTTGCTATATTATAATTTTTTTTCTCAATAGCCTTATTTTGAATGCTTTTATTGAGATTGGTACGTGTTGAGTATAAGATGTAAATCTGGCAATATCTGCGGGCCCTATCCCACACAAGAATTGATTAAAGGCGCGGATAAAAAATATTTCGGGGAGTCAAGAAGAATAATAAATAAATTTCTACCCCCCCCTTCTTCAAAACTCGTTCCATATTTATTTGAATGCTCCAGGGTATGAAAGCATATTTTTCAAGGCTTTAGGTTCACTCCTTCCGCATACACAAAGATCTACTGGTCACCTCTAGAATGGCTAATGCGCAATTATAGAACACTGTGAATAATTTTAGCAAGTCTGAAATGATTAAACTTAGTTAAATGCTGCTTTAAAAGAAATATTTATTAACCGTTTATTTTGAGGGAGCACGTCGATCTTTAGGAAAGAATGGGCTAGCGCGATGCATTAATGTCTCTTGAATTTGAAAAAACTCAATATATACTTCTTATATATCGATTGGATCGATATATAAGACAATCAATTGAATATCTCAGAGTTTTTAATTGATGGCTTTTTGGTCCCTTTTGGGGTAAACTTATCGTTTTACATCACAAAATGGCAGAGAATGTAACTTTGTTCCGGCACGACCTTTTCTGGTAATCAAAAAGGTCAGTGGAACGTTCAAATTTATTTCTAATGAGCCTTCTTCTCATACTCTTGAAAACTGTTTCGATTCGATCACCCCATGGGAAGAAAACCATAAGCGAGCAAGCAAGTAAACATATGTCCGTGACCATACTTCTTGGAAAAAATAAAAATTTTTATATTTTTGTAGATGAGGGCTTGAAACCTGTACAATAGAGTTCTCTGATATGCCATATTTGATGGTGTAATTTTCATCAAAATTAATCGCCCTTTTTGGGTTGCCTTCCCTCCTTTTCAAAAACTGGGTAAATTTTGCCTTTTATTCCATTTTCGGAAATCAGGCGATGTTTCATAGGCTCGTAGCGTCTTGACACTTTTAAACCAACATTTGGATTCAGCATAAAAAGCTAATTCTGTTGATATTTTAATTGTTATCAAAGCCGCCTTTTTAGAGTTTTGTTTACTATTATCCTGAGTCGCTCCTTACTTTGAAATGTTAGGTTGGAACAATTGAATAAAAAACAGAGAAATAAATATAAAGACGACAAATGGGTCAATGGCCAGTAAATGAAAGCGAAGAGAAACTACAAAAATCCAACGGATATTTCGCCCGTATACAACAAGACGTCTCCAGCGTAAAAAAAAGAAACTAGAAACTAAAACTAAAAAATATAATTAAGAAATATATATAAAACTAAAATAGATTAAAATAAAATATATAACATACAATTAATCATATTTACAATTTGCAGCTACCTTCATCAAACCACGAAAGTAACTGGATTAAAATTTTTAAAATAACGAAAAAACTAGAAATA
This sequence comes from Artemia sp. Qi Xiang Cuo, assembly GCF_049724085.1. Taxonomy (NCBI): domain Eukaryota; kingdom Metazoa; phylum Arthropoda; class Branchiopoda; order Anostraca; family Artemiidae; genus Artemia; species Artemia sp. Qi Xiang Cuo. The sequence goes on from NC_142809.1 coordinate 33,321,020, forward strand.
TAATATTGTAACATAATCTTATCAAAGCTTTTGATGCTGCTATTCTTTTAGGTTTGTTAATTGAACTACTTACAATGTTAATAACAATTGAATATTCTCTGGAATCGTCGGGAACATTAAGATTTAGAAAAAGATATAGTCTATAATTGTTCTTAATATTTTACTTTCTAGTCTTTCAATGCTATATTGAACAAATCCTGTGACATTCTATTCCCATAATTGTATCTTTCCTTTTTCCTGTTTTTTCTTTAAACCTCAATTCTTCATTTGTGATATGTATGGCTTCCGGCAATATTAGTCATGTGGTATTACAAAGTGGTCTGTCCAACTTTGTTGACCCCCCTCCTCCAAAAATCAGTAAATTAAGACGTTCCAAACTTCTCTATCTTCTTTCCAAATATTCCGAGATAAGTTCAATATTATGGTACCTAAAAAACTAGCCCCCCCCCCATGACATATAGAACAGAATTACTGACATATACTTAAATTCAAGGGAACTTGTACTAGACTCTGGAAGATTTCAAGTTCCAGAAGGTCTGTTTAACCCTGAAGCTTGGGGCCTAGACCACCCAGGTGTGCAAAAATTGGTCTCGAGAGCTATTCAAGAATGTGGTGTGGATATTCGCAAGGAAATGTCCAGAAGTATATTTCTTGCTGGAGGTGTTACAATGTTACCTGGCTTTGCTGAACGACTGGAAGAAGAAGTCAATAGATTAACACCATCTGGAATAACCCCCAAGGTGACGAATTTTCGTTTTTCAGTGCGAGATATATCTTTAAATATGTGAGGAGTGTAAAATAAATTTGGCCCATTTTCTTACTCATGTTTCAAGTTCTCACTTAAATCATATTCACACAAGTAAACTGGTCAACAGGTCAATTTCAAGTAAGTTTCGAAAGATCAAGGTTGTCAATTAGGTACCAAATGCCATTCATTGCAAACAAATATAAGCTAAATGACAAAACTCTGATTGATCCATCCCAAAAATCTCAGCTGAATTTAAAAAAGCAAATGTTAAGGATTGTTTAGTAATGATTGTTTATTCACGGTTAAAATATATGATAATTTTCTTTGCGTGTTTGTTTTTGTGTCCCCATGTTGGGGTGGCCTCCCACGCCCCTACTGCCCAGCATTTCTTTATTTCTTATGTTTTTGTTGTTTTTTTTTTCGTTTTTTTTTTTTTTTGGTTAACCAAGTTAATTTTCGCCATTATTATAATTACTGTGATGACATGTTTTGTTTTTTCTATGTCCTACTATTTCTATACGTAAATTTACAAGTTCTGCTATCCGTTGGGGCCTAATTTTTTTGTATTTTAAGCAAATAATTGGAAATATATTTCCGTGTAGGTTATCTATTATTGTACCTTCATAATAATCGGCTTTGGGGTCTTGTATATTTATGTGCCGATGGATTTGCTCTAGTGCCCTGAACCTAATAATTTAAGTTGCTAATGAATTTGAAGTTCAATTGGAGCTTTTTGATTCTTTTACAACACAAGAAAACTAACATCCTGTGAGATAATTGCTAGAATTAATTATCATAGATAGCGATTTAGAGAGAAAGTGAGAGGAAAAAAGAAAAAGAGGCAGAAAAAAAAGAAAGAAGCAGCGAAAAAAACTCATAAGATTACTAAAATCGAGAACTTGAGAAGGTGAATTTTGACACATTTCTAGAGCCTTCTCAGTGAGTGGTATTTCTGTGTGCCAAAGAACAAACAATTTTTGATCAATAAAATCTGCAATAAGTTTGTTATAATCCAGTCGTGCATGATATAGCGTAAACAATTACCACCTGCCGATATCGTAGTTATACACACCAGAGTAAGAAAATAAAATTGAATAAAAACTGACCATCATCAAAGCTCAGTGGTAATTAAGTGCTTGTCAGGAATCAAGCTCGGTGCCAAACGAAAAATAACATGAACGAATGAGGTAGTACAGGTTATATGAAAACATTAAGGGGTTTGGAAGCTCAAGGAATCAAACTGGAAGTCAAATGGAAAATAGGGCATCCTCGAACGGGATGATAACAGACCTTAAGAAAAATATTAAGGGGTCTTGAACCTCACTGGAATGAAAATAGAATGGAGCTCTGAAGGGGGCAGGATGGAAAAGGAACTTATACAGGGGATGTTGCGATGTATTATCACTCGTAGAAGAACAGTGGTATATTATATTTATCGAAATTTTCTAGATAGATCACTAGCATAGCAAAACTATAAGACAATCTAGCATATCTCATTCATTTCAGGTCCATGCCTCACCTTACAGATATCACGCAGCTTATCTCGGCGCCTGCGAGTTTGCCACCTCAACTGTATTTGAACAGCAACGAATCAATTTAGAGGATTGGAAAAGCTTAGGACCAAATGTTATTAGAAAGTGGAAAGCTTAAATAAACACAACTTACAATTAATCTGAAAACTTATCATTATGAATAGGTAAATGTAAGATGGATGGCAAAAAGACGTGAAAAATTAACTTTAAGGAAATATCTGTGAGCAAACATATGACAGATTATGACGAAGTACGTTAAAACACATTGATAATTGTGATCAAGAGTGAAGTCACATTAGTGAAATTTTCTATAAATGAAATCGGTTGTCGTAATAAAATGCCATTTTTGTCGAATGTGAGTTTTGCATAAAACTTAAAATCAATCTGTACAGTTAGAATATAGATATCTTCTGCCGTTACAAAAACGAAAAGCGGTTCATAAGCCGAACTTTACTTCTTTCCGTGCATATAAATCATCATTTTATAAAAATGTATTTGCCTTAACCAGCAAAAACACACAAAACCCCATATAATCTAATTCTTTACCGTGCTTAAAATAGTCTGATCTGTTTTTTATACTACAAAAGCAACTTTTGCCCTAAAAAGAATGAATTCCCGTAATATGTACCCACGGAAAATGAAACATCAAGTGTGGCGCTGTAACACATTGTCGTTAGGAGTTATCAGTTACATGCTTTAACTACAGAGCTGATGGGGTCTGGTTAATTAGTTTTACTTCTATGGTGTATTTATATATAAAGATAAATATTTTTCATTTAACCGGGTTTTCTCAGTTTACAGACATAGCCAATTGTTACATAAGATAAGCAGAGGAAAATGACTAAAAATTGAAAATAAAAGCAATTGGAAAGTGCAAGAACTATTACGAACATTGCAGAATTTCGCCTTTTATATGCTTTTGGGGCTTCAACCTCATCTTAGTATATCCTTTTCTAGAGCTTACGTAATACATATTTTACAATTTGTCGTAGAGGGTACAGCATTAAAATAATCACTTTAGAAAAGTGACTTTCTAGAAAAACGGCTTTCAGGAGGCAATCATAGTACTTTTTCTATTCTTCTTGCGCATACATGATAGCTTTCCAGTGAAAACTGAGAACAATCAACGAAAAATTCTGCTGAATTGGGCCAATGATTGCCATAAATGAAAACAGAGTTTTTATTGTTCTTCAGCACCACCTGAAATAGTTCGACTAGTGCAGATATTAAAACAATGTTCACGAATGAATCTAAAATATTGGTTAGTTTTTTAACCAATATTTCTTTGGTTAGTTTTACACGTTGAAAAGATGAACAAAGTCGAAAATGTAATTGATCCAATTTAAAACTAGCCCTCCGTGTAACTAGTCTTCAATCGTTTTCCGATAAATCCTACTTTTTCATAGAGCTACCCTAGCTATGTGGATGGCACACCGGACTCCCAATCCTGTGTTATTGGGATACGAGTTCAAATCAAGGTGCTGCCACGATCCAAGTCCTTCCTTAGGGGCTAGTGGCGTAACTCTGCAAGCTCAGCCACCTGGGATTTGGAGGCAACGGGCCTTTGAGACCTGAACCTCAATCCATTTGGATTGACCCCAAAATAATATATGGTAAGATAATCTTCTCGAACAGAAACTCATTGCATGTACGTGGAACCATCAATGGCCTCCTCTGTCCAAAGTACGTTAAGTGAATTCTAAAATCCAAAAATATTATGGGATAGATTTTGTACAGATTTGTATGTTATCGCGATATAGTGCCGTTACCGTAAGCTCGTTATTTGTATTGCACACATTATTGGTTGGCTAAAAAAATGAGTATATTTATAATCAGTTTATTATTGAATAAAATTGTTCTTTTCAGTATTTTGCCTTAACAGTTATTGTAATTAGCAAAACTTTCTTATCTTACGAGAACAGCGCATTAGTAATGAAAATCGCTGCTAGTGTTAAATTTTTTTGCCATTAAGATAAATTGGTCAAAATTGAATGGATCAAAAGTCCCTAAGCTTTAGACCTTTATTTTTTTTGTATTATTATTATAAGCGAAAACTGGTCTTTTCGGTTGTAAGGGCGAAACCAAAACAATATTTAAACTAGTTTTAATTTATTTTAAAGGAATTATTCAAAGATACAAATAATCTTCGTCAGTAGAGGGGGTGGGGATGCGGGCAAGAAGGGTCTCACCTGAGCCCCACTAATCATACCAATCCTTGTACGGATGAGTCATCGCAAAAGTGGTGATTTACTACAGAGCTATGTGTCATCTAACGTGTCATTTGCAATCCTTGGCTTGGGAAAGCTTTTAATTACGACAGTTATTGGAAAAATTCTATCGCTTTCGATTCAGTTGTGTTTCTCTAAATTCAAAAATATCTTTTAAGTATGATTTCAGCTGTAATCCAGCATGAAATACGTCATAAACCTAAACTTATTGCCATTGTAACGTAGAAAGCTGGCAGCTGTCATCACGTAATTTCCTAGTTCAAAAACTTCCAGAAAAATTCCTTAGGATTTGAAGGAAGTAGGAGTTTTGCTTATGTTTTCACGTGTATTTTGAAGAAAAGAAATAGGGAATAAAGATTGAAAGTTGCATTTATTACTTAATAAATATCTAGTAAAGGATAAATTATATTTACATAGTAAGGTAGTCCCCCAATATAAAGTGACATAGAATTAAGAGAAATAAATCTATAATTTGTTACTAGAATCTTATTATTAAGAACTACAAAAAACTCCTATTAAAATAATTAGCTAAATTAAAAGTCACAAATGAATATACTCAATGAATTTTTCTTCGTGTAAATTATACAGCCATTGTGTTCTGACAAATGGAACACTCAGTTCGGATTCCCATATCGTTTTCAGCAAGTCTTGAAAGCAACTTTAGCATTTTTTTAAGCAACGTGAGGTGATGATCTAAGATAAATATGCAGTATATTCCCTCTTCTGAAATAAACAATAGATTGCTATATATTGGATTTTCACAGCCTACACAGTCTACAGTTTAATTAGTAAATTTTAAAATTGCTCTTGACGACGAAAATTACATGTGAAATTCATACCCCTTGAAATAATTATTTATACTTGCTTTTAAATAGTGCTATATAGCAGCGGTCGTCAACCTTTAGAAGTGCATGGGCCACTAAATGCATCATTTTTTATTTGGTGGACCAAAAAAGGTGCTGTAAATACATCTATACATGATAATCAGAATTTTTTAATATAGTTAATAGGAAATACGCACAAAGGTAATATATATATATATATATATATATATATATATATATATATATATATATATATATATATATATATATATATATATATATATATATATATATATATATATGTATATATATATATATATATATATATATATATATATATATATATATATATATATATAGTAATTATTTTAAAAAAAGAAGAAAACACTGATGTTTTTAGTGTGATGGTTGCTCTTCTTTATTTGACATCATGATGAAGAGTTTGGGTTCCAATGATTTTACTGCAAGACAAAGAGCTGCATCTATTCCAAACCGAGAGTGGTACCAAGTTTTAATGACTGACACAGACTGAAATGTTTTTTCACATAAATATGTAGCTTCAAGGTTCAAGGTTTAATTTAAAAAATATCTGTACAAAATAAACATAAATAGAGGGTAAACGCCGGAGACACAAGGTCGAATGAAAAAAACCCGGTACATTAATCGGAATAAACCTATTTGAAAACAAAAAATAAATAAGAGTTATTCCATGACTCACCAATAGACGGGCATCCACTCCACAAACCCACCGACACCGGGCAAAGATCCACCGAAAACACACCAATAAAAACAAACCAACGGGCGAGCAAGGGTAACCGATGACCGGCAGCTCACAGGGCAAAACACCCAACAAAACAATATTATCAAATGTACCCAGTTTTTTCATATATATTATTAGTTCTTGAATTTATTTATAAGGATAGAATGAAGTTGCTTTTTTATATTTGGAAGAGATTTGCTGCAATCAATAAATGGTAGATAAGACACCATGAACCCGTGGTTGAAAATAGTGGCGAGAACCGTGATCTCTCTGTGCTTAATTTTAGCTGCTGAATGTTCCATTTATGTCGGGTTTCATAAGCATGGGCATGTTGCACAGGGAAAAAATTATTCGAATGAAAATACAGAGGTAGTTCCGACCAGTCATATTTTACCTTAAATAAAAAAGAATTAAGGGTGAATATCTGTGAAACAGGCAAAATATTAGTTAGAAGATATAGAGTATCAGTTTTACTCTTATTAGGATACGAAGACGGTGATGGTAAATATTTCTGTAAAATTAGAAGGGTCCGGTTTTGAGGAATTTGTATCGGTTTCACATGACATTTGAATGTTGCCAAATATATCAGAGGACAATACGTAAGATGGGAATGAACCAACGCAAAATAAATTAGACGTATGATTTCATATGGAAAAAAATGCTGAAACCTTCGCATTATACCAACCTCTTGAGCAACTTTATCCCGTAATCTGTTACAATGTTCTTTATTTGACAGGTTGTCATCAACAATAAAACCAAGATACCGGAGCGAAGTTACCCTTTGAATTTGAATATTTGTAGCATGATCAAATATTGTTGAAATTCCTTGTGCATTCTGCCCAATTCTACTATAAATGATAAATTTGGTTTTTTATGCATTTAATGACAAACAATTAGCTTTTAACCATACAAGAAGTTGTGAAAATACGATTTGCAACTTCTCTTTGAGATCCTCTTCCGACTGTCCAGTAAGTGATGATCCGGTATCATCAGCGAAAAGAACATTCTGACCATGATTTTCTGTCGCTGATGGAAGGTCATTTATGCATTTTATAAAAAGCAGTGGTCCCAGGATTGAACCTTGCGGAATACCAATATTTGACAACAGACATGGATCCGAAACTGTGTCGTTGATCATAGTCACTTAGGAGCGACCACTTAGGTAAGATACGATAAAATCATGCGCTGGTCCCCGTATCCCACCATGGTTTAATTTGTACAACAATATTTCATGGCATAACGAATCGAATGCCTTCTCAAGGTCCAAAAATATACTCGCCGGGATCCATTTTTTGTCCAGACATTCGTGAATAAATTGCACCATAGTTAATATAGCATCCTGCGTACTATGCTATTTTCTAAATCTATATTGTGTTTTTGAAAAATAATCTTTTGAACAGAGAAAATTATACATTCGATTATAAAAACATCGCTCCATTAGTTTAGAAAAACCCGAAAGAACAGAAATGGGTCTATAATTCGAGCAATTAGTCCGGTCACCACTTTTATATAGCGGTAACACTTTCGCTTTTTTGAAAGAATCCGGAAAAGTTCCCGATCTAAATGACAGATTTATTAAAGGACACATAACTTTATGGGGGAATTTCCATTCTTTAAAAGCTTACCAACCTTAACAACCTCTTCCTCTGTTACCGGAGTTAAAAACATAGATTTTTCAGAAGGACTTCCTAGGTACATACGATAATTACATTGCCCATGGGACACATTACGTTGGAGCTTATTAGCTACTGACTGCCCGATTGACACGAAATGAGAATTTATGTAATTTGCCATTTCTAGTTCCCTTTCAATTGTATTACCATGGCCATCCATGGTATTACATGTTTGATGGTGAAGAAGACGTCCGCGATCGATTTAGACATGAGTTGATTACTTCCCAAGTTTTCTTTGGGGACTTACTTACTTCATTAAAAGAATCGAAATAAAATTTCATTTTAGCATTACGTAGTATTTTTGAAAGTAGTTTTTTATAATTTTTGAAAGTTCTTCTATTTTCTTCCCTTGGAAAAGATATTAAAGTTTTATAGAGATTGTTTTTATGTTTTATTGAAGTCAAAAGGGCGGGCGATATTCATGGTTGGATGGGTTGATTATATTTCCGTTTTCTTTTTTTTACTCTTGGGCACGACTCATCAAGTGCAGCATTAAATCCTTCTAAAAAATAATTCGTGGTAGAGTTTATTTCATAAGCATCAAATATAGGAGACCAATTAGTTAAATTCAGTTTATACTTTAGACATACTAGATTTTTTTTTTTTATCAATAATCAGGGTTGCTGTGTCTGGTGATTTTATTTTATGAAATTAGTATCTCACATCAGAAATTAAAAAAAGAAAATGATCAGAGAAATCCGTCAGAACAAACTGTGAAGACGTGGCTGGTGTTGTTAAAAATATGTTGTCAATGAGAGTTGCACTAGTCGATGCAACACGCGTTGGAATTGTACACGAAAGGAATTAGGGAATTCGATGTCATTAATGTAATAAATTCTGTTGTATGAGTATTTTCATTAAACTCCAGTAGGTCTATATTAAAATCCCCCATAACCACAACATCCTTATCGTCCAAAGATGCTAGTAGAGACTCCAGAGATTGCAAAAAAAGCGGTATTAGGGCTGACGGGGGCTTATACACAACACAAACTTGAATTTTTTAGTCCCAAGCCGACATTCAACAGCCAGTATTTCACACACTTTTTCAACATTATATTTTTCCAGTTCTGGCAGTCGCTCAAACTGCGCTCCATCTTTCAAAAATAACCCAAGGCCACCTTTTTCATGGACTAGTCGATTCTTATCAATGAATTTATATCACGGGATTTTCACATTATATTTTGTCTCATCATTAATAAATGTTTCAAAAATCCCCAAAATGTCAATTTGATTTGCTGGCAATAAATTTGTTAGTTCATCAATAGAACTCATGAGCCCTTGTACATTCACAAACACCATTCGCAATGAATTATGTTCAAATATGTTTATTTCATCAGGAGAAACGTACGATGACGGTCTTATTTTTAGAAAAAGTGTTGTTTTCTCTTTGACCGAATACATGAAAAGTTTCAGAAAGTAAAGATAGGTTAAGGGGTTTTCCCTCCAAAGCCACCAGTCTATCGCCCCCCCCCCGCAGCCGCAAACTTTAAAGTCAACTAAATAATATTCGAAAGATCCCACCCCGTGTCTGTAAGCCCGCGTGACAAGGAGCCCGTACCACTGCCGAGTCATGAAAACTTACTATGCTTATCATCATTCGAGAAGACCTAAGTTGAGAAGGTATAAGTAGAACAGAAATAACTGGGGTAGAAATAATCAAAAGAAGCTTGAACCGAGCTAGCCTAAATAACACATAAAAATAAAAAATCAACATTTCTCAAACACAAAAACGAAACAATTATCAATCTAGAGCGGGATTGATCTAATATCTATACCCTAGTCGTCTTTAATATCTCTTATGCTTTTGCCCACTGCGACTCCGTATCCGATTTATACTCTAGCCAGAGCTTGGCCCCTTTTTGTTTCATTCGTATGAGTTGTGCGGATCCATTCTCTCGCAGTTCCTTACCCTTAGACAGTAACTCGTTTCTAACAGAATTTAATTTGGGCCGCAATTCCGTGCAAATCCGGACCCCAGTTCCTTTCAGCTTCGATATCGAACTGAAGATTGATTGAATATCTTTTTCTGACGACACTGTTACGAAAACTGGAGGTGCGATCGGCTTACGGCTAGGCACATTTGACTTCTGAGGCACCCGGTAGTACTGTGATATTTGGATTTTGTCCGTAATTTCCATTTTTGATGTCAGTAACGCAGACACATTCGCGAGAACTGTCTGTTGGTTTTTCTCTTTCGGAAATCCGAAGATGATTAAGTTGAGTTTTCGCTTCTTTTACTTCGATTTCTAGCAGTTTCGTTTCGATTGTATCACACTTTGACTTTTGCTCCTCAAGCTGGCTTTCTAGACTAGCAATCTTCGCATCACGAGACTTTGATTCATTTTTCAAAGCCTGAACCTCATCCGAAATCGACGACAGTGTAACAGCAAACTCTTTTTGTTGGTTAATTATGAGATCCAGTTTCTTTCCCAGTGCCTACATTCCATCATCAAACGTTTTCTGGCTGACTGACGACATATTTCTTTAGCCATAAAATCCGCTCTCAGGTGAGAGCTATGCTTTCATTTAGAATTTAATCAAATACAGACTTACTGGAAAGGAGCAATATCCAAATGACAGAGACTGGTCTAACGCCGGTATAACTAGTCAAACAAGTTCACTCGTTGAATGATAGATCGCTACGTCTCTAGTTAAAAGATTCTGACGTCAAAGCTATAACAATTCACTAATAAACAGTAGTGGTCAAACTAGTTGGTTACGCCAGCTAAGCTGTTGAGATTTTAAGCATGTGTTTTATCCGACTGAATTGAAACTTATTTAGCTGTTAACTCTTTGAACTCTAATTCAATACTGAAAATTGAATGAAAATTTTCATATCCTTCTCACTCAGTAATGGGTATTCATTTTTTTTAGAGAGACCCAAAAATGAGCTCTTGATAAAGAGGACTTGAATTTTAATTTGAGACTGATGAGGTTTTCTTTTTCCTTTATGCTTAATTTGTCCTCTACCATGTTAGATACAAATGGATCTATTATCCACATATTTCCAGGTCTGGGATCTTCTTTCCTTGGGCAGTACAAATCAAAATATTTTGTCAGTGACTGTAAGTGCTGTTGAATACTCATGGATACCCCTTAAGAGTTGAGATCCTTCTCTCCTATATGTTTATCAACATTTATAAATATTTGCAGATTCCCGTTAGCCAACCGCATTTGCCATAGTGATATTTTCTTTCGAAAAGCATCTATCTTTCCTCGTTGTGTACACACGTCCTAAAGTTGTCCTTGCAAAGATATGTTCAGTTCATTTAGCAGAGAAAATTTATCCCTCAGCAATACCAGCTTGGCTACCCACTCATCATCAGACAAGTCCTTGAAATTTCTTATTATTTTGCTGCTGAAAAAAACAATCTAATTTCTTAACGCAATACGAACAGTCGGCTCAGTATTTTGCCCCTAGATACCCAACTTACCTCAGCGTGAAGAAGAAGGTGAGTAAACTGAAAACCCATTTTATCACAGAGCAATTCAAACATCTGTGAATTCCCAGCTTTATATCTAATTTCATTTACAATTTTTATAACGCAGGATAATGCTTCGTTTCGTTCTGAGAATTATTTATCACCACAAGCCGCTCACGGTGTATAATGCAATGGGTAGATAAAATGTCTGGGTGACTAATTTTTTTTATTCTTGCAACAACTCCTGAGCAATGTCCAGTCATGTTTGCAGCCCCGTCTGTACAAATGCCATTACACTTTTCCACTCAATTTGGTTATTCAGGAAATAACTGTCAATTGCTTTAAAACTCTCGAAGTTAGTTGTTCTGCCCGGCAAGTTCAATGATCAAAGAAGTTCCTCTTGTAGTTCTCCTTGAAACTCAACCCTTCAAAAGCAAAGGAGAAGTGCTTTGTTAATGAAGTCTGTAGATTCATCAGGTTTAATTGAATAAAATGGTGCATTTTTACCATTTTTACAGCTTGATTTTCAATATCTTCAGCCATTTCTTTAATTCTGCGCTTAACAGTGTTAGCAGACATAGGAGTTAACTTCAGTCTTTGAATAGCATGTTTTCCCAAAACAGCTTCACCAGCTTGTAACGTGCAAGCTTTAATTAGGTCTTCTATCGTTTTATGTGGCGTTTTATTCTGTGTAATTTGGAGTGCTATCAAGTAGAAAGCAATTAATAGGGATTTATCTTCAGCAATAATATTTTTTAAAGCCTTATTTGCTTTTTCATACCTCCATGCGCTCTTTGAAAACATTCAAGTTGTTTGCCACCTAAATCTGAGTGTTTTAATTGCTAGTGATTTTAAGATTTGACAATTTCATGGCATCGTTAGATAAACTTTCATGATAAATAACACAAAGAGGTATTGGGTTCAGCTCACTACCAGGTTCTTGAAGAAATCCAAATTTCAGGCAGTCTGGACCATATTTTCTTGATATTTTTCACTCTTCTTTTCGCCTCCTATGTCTAACGATGACTAGGGATGCTCTGGTAGGTCTAATTAACTGATCAGCTCACTATTATTACTATTTTCATCAATTATTTTACCTTTACTTTTTCCAAAGAATTGCAAATATTCACTTGCCTTTTATCACTCTTTATGGGTCTATTGGCTATTTTATTTGAATCTGGGAGAAAAAAGAACAATCCAGAAAATCAGGAACTTATAGTTCACACAGGAATTAAACTAATGCTGGAGACTGGATTGAAAATTGAAACAGAACACAACTTGTTTGCAGAATTAGCAAGCCAAACAAAAATGCATCCTGTCATAGACGCATGTTATTTCAAGAATGTACCGCAGCAGAAATCATTAAATGTGTCAGCAAAACCCCCATGTCAATTTTTTTTTTTTTTTAGCCTTTTCAGCTGCAGTGAAGCTATATAATAACAAACATGACTTTTAAATTTTTGATCTACGATACGTTTCCTTAATTTTTTCTTATGTCCATGAAATACTAAAAAAGGGACATTATTTAATAATGGTCTCTTTTCTTCGTGGACCACCTGAACATTTTCATGGACCACCAGTGGTCCATGGACCACAGGTTGGCGACCGTTGCTATATAGTATCCACTGCAGCTTTAATTTAAAATCTTGTCATGGGTACTAGTGAGTAATGACAAATAAGAAATCAGCCAGTAAGAGGTTGGCTGAAGAAATCCAAGCAATCCTTTCCTTTTGCATTGGAGTTAGTTTAACTTTCCATGGTTCGAACACAACTAACCCGTTAAAAAAGGATACAACCACTCGTGATAAAATGCGCAAAAACAGTTTCTGCAAAGCAGGGGCGTAATTTTCCACGGAGAAGGGAAAAACTACCTCCTCCAAACCTCAGTTTGCCCCCCCCCCAAGCTCAAATTTAGTTTCTGCAAAAAATCTTATCAAAACTAAGATAAGCCTGCACAATTCAAGCAGAAAGAGAAATAGGTCAGTTTTCTTTACTACATTTTTGCCCTTATGGTATACTATATGGCTAATTTTTTATTTTTCACCGTCATTTTCACTTGATTTTGGAAAATTAGCTCCAACTTTACCCCCCCCCCCCAGAATTTTGATGAAATTACACCACTGCTGCAAAGCATTATTGAATCCAATACGATCTAGTTACGACCGAATGTCTAGGCCACATTTTAAAAATGAAGAATAACAGATATCCCAAGATTGTACTTTTTGGCCGTTCATGTGGGACCAAACCAAAAGCAGGTTGTCCCCGAATGAGGAGGGAAGAGGTTGTACGAACAATCTAAAGGAAATTGGAACTTCACGGGAGAGTCCAGCCGTTCATAGAGTGAAGGGAGGAAAAGCATGTGCAGCTGTGTTGGCCTCAGACAGCTTGATGATGCAGTATTGCTATTAGCAGCAGTAGCTATACGATATAACGGTAAATGGTGTACATAATTATGTAATATTGATTAATTAAGAATATTTACGGTAGAATAGCACAGATAGAAGATTATTTTTACCTACATTATTCTTTCAATGGAGTATAAAAAAAACATCCCATCTTCCATCTGTAGCGGCCATTTCTCGAAGAATAACAGCTCAAAGTGCTATTCGTAGTGAAAAAAAAATAAATCTCGCTCTGAGTCCCAGAAGCGCGAAGGACCGGCGATATGAGCATCTATGAATGGCTTTAGAAAAACGCTTTCCATTGTCTACTTTAAATTTAAGTCTTGATTTAATGCTAATACTCTTCAATTGCATTCACCCAATGCAAAGGCTCACTATTTTCTTTGTGATTTTCTATCAAAGCAGTCAACACTTTTCTTCAATATATTTCTCTAAGCGCGAAGAGTTTCAGCACAGTCTTAAAAAGAATACTGTCCTAAAAAATTCTTTCGAAATTTCTCGAAGGACTGACTTCCCAAAATGCAGTTCTCTCACAATCATCAATAAAATGAATTGCCAGTCCCTGAACATGAGAGATTGCACATCCTTCGAGTCGGCTGGGCGTCATGACCCTCCTCCCCCAGAAAACAAGACAGAACCGGACCAAATCAAAAACAGTTCGGTTAGCTAGAGACATATCCGATTCTTAAGTTATTTTGCAACATAATGGATATTTTCTTCAATATTTCACAGGAAGCTCGATGACAATCCACTGACAATACCATTAGGTGCTCGATGGTAAATCAAGCCATATCATTTAGCTGCACACAGTTTTTATTTTTTTTTATTTTTTTTTTAGGGATTTCCACAAACATAAAGAATCGGTTATGAGTACCTACAGGTTCGAAAAACAGAATTGAATTCAGACAGTTTTTTATTCATTGGAAATATCTGAATCTTCATTTTCACTGTCAAGGGCCCCATAAGTTTTCAAATCTTTCTTCACTTCTGAATAGTATCCATTAAGGACAAAAAATTTTCTATTACCACTTTTGTTGTTGATGTGCTTCACAAAAGACAGAGTTGCAGGACAGCAGTAGATCAACGCTAGGCAATTGTGTTTTGGCATCACAGTCAGAAGCTAAAATGAAAAGGTACTGGTCATTTATGGTCTTTTCCACATCTTCTAATTTTAGAGCAATATTTTTTTTCTTCAAGAAATAGCAATTATGTAAAAACACAAAATCAAGCTTTCTAGTAAGATTGAATATAACGAGGATAATTTTTTTTCGCAAATTACATTCACTGTATAGGTTTATCAAACATTGACACTGTCTTTAGCATAATTTTCCACTTTTAATATTACATTTTAAACATGGGTTTTCTTAATAATAATCGTCTATTTAAATTACAATTTATAGTTTAGGAAAATATTTTCTGCTGCTGAAATTCGAGAGTTTCGAAATGTGAACATCTGATCTGCACTCTAAGATTCGGTGAAGATTCCAGAAACATCAGATTGAATGTGGGGGAGGGGGGGGGAGGGGGATAAAATCACACTTGTTCTTGGTTATTTCTGTTTGTTTTAAGTTTTATTTATTCGTTCACGTTAACTATCGCACGGTTCAAGTTTGGCATGCTATATTAAACAAATTTATGCCGTTTTTAATTCTTAAATCTCTTTTTTCTTTTTTTTATGGAAAATGGAGGGCTGTTAAGAGCCTGATTCAGATTTTTAAAACACTGACTTATCCTGTCGAAATGACTTTCGAAATGCAATAGCTATGAGTGTCCAAATGTCAAATCCAATCATAAGCTTGAAAATAAGACTGAGTAGAAATCAGTTCATAATGGCAACAAGACGAATAAAAAAAAGGTCACTAGCTCAGTGAGCTACTTAACTAAATGTTTCTCGTCACTGATTCAACAGAGTTTTGACTCAAGAACTTGACTGTTCTGAAAATATCGTAAAATAAACCATTATCAGCTATTTTCTACAATTACTTTTGGAACATTTTGTTTTTAGCTGATTTTCAGTGTTGCTTCAAATTTTGACCCTTCACTGAGAAAGATTGTATTAGACTGGCGTAAAAGCTCAGACTAGTCATAAGCAAACTAGTTAGAATTGAATTAGAAGGAATTGTACCAATTTTTTTAAATGCAATCTTCTAAGCTACATCAACAAAGATGGTCTGTAGAGGTAATTTCCTAGTTTTAATTTCTGTGGGTGATTCCCAGGGATTACCTATGCTGGGAGGCTGTTCCAGGTGGCGACGGACAGTCGGACGAAGCTAATTTTCAGGTATTCCTGAAGGGGTATGCCTTGCCCAAGGTAGTTCTGCCGGGCTGTGTTTTGGAGAGTTTGTCTTAATGACATCACTCTTTTAGGAACGAGCTTTGGTAACTCCTGAGATGGAAGAGAATGCACGTATTAAAAAAAAAAACCGGTATAGTTGCCACGTCAAAAAAAAGTCTTGGATCGATTGCAGGGGTTTGGACATCAGGGTTTCCAGAAGTTGCTGCGTGAGCTGCTCAATTTTGAGCACGTTGGAGAAGTGCGATATGCCTTTTTAGAACACCAGTCAGCGAAGAGCCTTTTGCATCTTAGGATAGCTCCTAGTTTTCTAGAGCAAAAGGATCTCACTTTGCTGAGATGCTCAGCCCACGTGATATCTGAAAAAAAGTGGCCACAGTGGCGTAGTGTATCAAATCTTTTCTTACTACGTCTTTGAAGATAAAGTTAGAATGAGCCTTCATATTTTGCACCTTTAAGATGAGAAGCTCTGTTGTTTTTGATGCACTGAGGCTGACAAGTCACACATCTACCCAAATCTAAATTTTTTCAAGTCAGCCTGAAGTTTTTCATGGGGCTCGTTCTCTATCTACAAAAATTTAAATAATCGAATGCCTTATCACTATAATGATTGTCAATCTTATTCTTAAATGCATTGACTGAATCTGAGTTGACAGTGTCTGATGGTAGTGCGTTCCACTCGGAGACAATGCGGTTGCTGAATGACCATCTACCAACATCTCTTCTGAAACGTTCTTCGGTTAGCTTAAACTCGTGACCTCTTAGGTTATTATTCTTGAATGTTATTATCTCTTCTGGAGGGATGTTGTCATAGTATCTGTTGCATATTTTGTATACTTCAATAAGATCTCCTCTCAAAAATCGGTATGAGGCTTGGGAGCGACAGTTTTTCAAACGGTCTTGGTATGATAAGTCTCTAAATGATGGAACAAATTTAGTAGCTCTCCTTTGGATTTTTTCTATTGCATTGCTGTCTTTTTGAAAAAATGGTCTGGTTATTGTATGACCGTATTCGATCATTGGTCTCACTAACGATTTGAAGAGTATAGAAAACAGTGCTGAGTCAGTAAGAGAGAAATTTCTTCGAATAATTCCTAAGACTTGTGATGACTTAGAGATGATTGACTCGTAGTGCTTGGTGAAAGTCATGTGTCTATTGTCACTTGTCTATTGTCACTCCCAAGTCTCGCGCTTCTTCTTGTATAGGTATCTGTTGTCCTTCAAATCAGTACTGCCGAGAAATGTATTTTGGGCCTAGCCCAAACACAACGTGACAACTTTTTTCTGTATTCACTTCCATGCTCCATTTTTTCATCCATTCTGCTATTTTGTTTAAGTCTTGCTGTAGTATTTCTGTATCTTCAAAGCTTGTTATTGCGCTAACAATGTTCGTGTCATCTCCATAAAGCAGTATCTCAGAATCTTTGTAATTTGGGAGATCATTTATGTAAATATTGAATAGTAAAGGCCTCAGAAAACCACCTTGAACTACTCCACTTGTCACTTTTATCTCATTGATACAAGATATCCCTCCAGTCTCAGTCGCTGTGATCTTCGTTTCAGAACGCTGAGAACCCACTTTAGAATAGTATAGCCAACCCCAATAGACTGCAGTTTTCGAAGAAGTTGACTTTGTGAGACTTAATCAAAGGCTTTTCTGAGATCTAAGTATAAAATATCTACCTGCATCCCGCTATCCATATATTTTCTCCAGGCGTTTGTAGCGACAAGTAGCTGGCTTTCTGCTGATCTTTTCTTGAGAAATCCAAATTGTGCGTGTGAAATGAGGCTTCTTTCGAGTAGGTACTGTAATGTATTATCCTGGAGTAAACATTCTAGCATTTCGCATGTGATACAGGTTAAACTGATCGGTCTGCAATTACTTGGATCTGATTTGCTTTCTTGTTTGAAGAGGAGCATTACCGCTGCTTGCTTCAATTTATCAGGCAGGTTTCGTGTTTCTAGTTACTTGATAAGAATGTGATACAATGGTGCTGCAATTTCTTGTGCCAGCTCTTTGAGTACTGTAGGACGTAGGCCATTTGGACCTTCTGATTTGTAAGGGTTTAGATTTTTTAGTTTTTTATAGACCATTTGTATTGTCAGTTCTATTTCTTCAAATTTGCCTGCGACTAGTGGCTGACATTCCTCTTGATCTTCATCTTTGTCCCTCTCTGTTGTGAAAACTGTGGAAAACTGCTGATTTAGTAGGTTGGGTTTAGCTATTGGGTCACTTATTGTTAAATTTGTTGCTGAGTTTTTAAGATCGGGAATAAGATCGGGTAAATATTGTCACAAGGTTTCTGGTTTGTACAAGAACATTCAATCATAGACATAAAACCAGAATCCAGACAACACTTGCACATGTTTCGCTTCCCATTATCCAAACCATTCTCTGATGAAGGCATGATGAGTTAGTTAAAATGCTATATAAGTATTTGTAAGAAAAAGACTAATACTATGTCCTCTTCTTCCAAACAAACTGATTTTTCCGGTTCTTCTCAGTCACACAACAAAGAAATCTATTTCGCTTTTGGGGCGTACATTGGGGTTGAAGATGTGATAGATTGATCACTTCTCTGGAGCTCTTAACTCTGGCGACAGGCAGTCAAAACCACGGCTGTATAAGTATTTGTAAGAATGTAAGAATTTGTAAGAATATACTATATAAATATTTGTAAGAAGTAGACTAATATTATGTCCTCTTCTTCCGAACAAACTGATTTTTCCGGTTCTTCTCCGTCACACAAAGAAGATATCTACTTCGCTTTTGGGGCGTACATTGGGGTTGAAGACGTTATAGATTGATCACTTCTCTAGAGCTCTTAACTCTGGCGACAGGCAGTCAAAATAGGCTAGTAGTAAAAGCCCACTCCTTGGTAGCAGCCAAATTCAGTCTAGCTTCATTTTCTATATGGTTCTTGTTGACAAATTCGGTTCTATTCCCCATTCGAAATATATCCAGACAATTTAGTGTCGGCACACAGCCTTCAACATTCAGACACCGCCGTCGGCGAGTGGAAACATGCTGCTTTTTGAACACATTTTTCCTTTTTGACACGGACTTTCTTTTGTCCTTATCCTGAGCAGCTGTACAATGAACTCAAAAAAGGAATACTATACTACAAAGCTACATAATTTCAAATCCAGCTTCTGTTGCCACGTTTCGTTACTGATACTGTATTGGTCAGCATTGGGATAAAAAAGTATAACTATAAGCAGTTCTTTTTTTATCTTTTATAGAAAATTATAATTATTTTTCATTTTCTTTTATTCTTTTATTTTTTTTTCTATAAAGTCTCGTTGCCAGTGGGTGGCACGGCCAATGGTGGTTGGCAGGGTAAGTTCATCTTCCCAACCAAGTTTTGAACCCTTGATGTGTTTTAGTCTAACTATGCATTCACTCTTCTTTGTATTCTCCCTGTTACTACGGCACCTGGAGAGCGTACAGCACCACTGAAATCATACAGCCAAGATTAGAAAGGAGAGTTGAAAGGAGGGGATATCAAACGTTTCTATCAGCCGTATTGTTGAGGCACGCAATTGCAATGTTTTAGGTAACTTTGAAAAAAAAAGAAAAAAAAGTGGAAACACATCAGAGCGTAAGAATATTTACAATGTTTAGGCCATTTTCATCAAATCCAGAGTTAGCCTTTTAATTAAGACTTTTTCAGCTCAAAACGTGTTTTTAGAGCTCTTCTGTTTGGCTAACGTAGCTTTCATTTGCATTAGCACAAAATAGACAAGCTTACAACCATGATAATAAAAACGGGATTCTTGGGACAAATTGATTCAGGGGCAAGTAAGTTTCTGAATTTACATCTGGCTCCCTTTCCAAACCAAATTCCCAAATAATCCACTGCTAGAACAAAATGACAGTTATAATTCCGGTCTTATTATATTTCTAGACCACTTTTAAGCAAATGTTTAACCAAAAGCTTGTTGCACAAAACGCAGGGTGATAGACAAATAACTGGTGTATGAAATCTTTGCTCCAAACTGATTCGCGATTTAAAACAATGTGGGCAAATGACAAGAAATTTTGAAGGAAAAAAGTAAAAAATATATGGATCGAAGGGACGAGTTACAAACCAGTAAAAATTGACAGGTACTCTGTAATGAACAGAGTGCAGTGACAGTTGGCAACGGGGATGTTACATGAGCCACAACACCTACGATTTTTTTTCCCATGGAACTATTTACAATTTATTAGTATGTTTTTTGCCGCAAAACAGTCAGTTTCAATTTGGTTGAATAATGAATCTGCCAGACACAAAAATTGTATCTATCACATCTGACACAATTGTTGCTACTAATATTGTCGAAATTAGTGCCTAAGTTTCGAATAAGATTTTGAAGTCACGGAATATTATTCTTTTTTAACTAAATTATAATACACACACAAAAAAAAAAAAAATACATTTTACATAATAACACATTTGTTGATTGGTTTTTAATGTTAAAGAGACTAAGAGGCTGTTTTCACGAAGACTCGGATTGAACTCGAGTTCAACTAAATTCCTCGTGAAAACAACGAAAGATAGATAAAATACATCTTTTGTTCAACTTAGAGATGTATTTTCAACTTAGAATTCTATGCCGGTTGACGTTCTATTCTGCTATTAACACAGAGTTGAACAAACGATGGATTTGAGCTTCGAGTTCCAACTTTAGATAAATTTTAGGAGGATTTAACATAAATCCACGTGGAAGTGGAACTCAGGTTCAACTCAACTCCTCGCGAAAACGGCCTCTAAAACTGAAGATGAAAACATTTACGAGAATAAAGAAAACCAAAAAGCAAACATGTTCACGATGATAAGTAACAGCACGTTTTTTTAAGAGTAACGAGTTTGTGATATGAACTTGGTTCCATTCATACAACGAAGCGTGAAGAAAAAACTGAGCTCCTTAGAGTGAATGGCTCAAACATTGCAAAAGGATCATGCGATTTACAAAGGAGGGGGAGGGGGAGGGAAGGGGTATAGTTCAAGATCTAGGGGGGAGGGAGGGACAAAACACATTTTTAGGCCAATAGCTTTTTAATGACCAAAACTCAGTACTATATATATATATATATATATATATATATATATATATATATATATATATATATATATATATATATATATATATATATATATATATATATATATATATATATATATATATATATACTACTACTAACAACTAACCGCAGCACCAAGCCGCCTGAGGCCAACACAGCTAGGCACGCTCCTCCTCCATCCCGATCTATTCAAAGCCTCCCTTTTTACACCCTCCCACGAAGTTCCCATTTCCTTTCAATCTTTCTTTGTGACGTCCTCCCACCCCAGACGGGGACGACCTGCTTTCCGTTTAGCCCTAGATGGTTGGCCGAAAAGAACAATCTTCGGCAATCTGTCATCCTTCATCCACACAACATGCCCTAGCCACCTCAACCTTTCTTTCATTATAGCCCTAGAGAGCGGTATTGAACCATATTTTTCGTATAGCCTATTGTTTGAAATACGGTCAGTCAGCCGGGTACCCAGAATAATCCTTAAGCAAATTGTCTGGAAAACATCTAGCAAATCTTCATCTGCTTTTCCGAGCGTCCATGCTTCAGAGCCATATTTGACCAGTGTCATCACTGTAGCTTCTAATCATCTAATCTTGGTTTGCAGACTTATCTTCCTATTCTTCCAGACTTTTTTAACTGTAAAAAAACACCCTGAGCCTTGGCTATTCTATATTTAACTTCTTCACTGCTCCCACCATCTTTACTAATAATACTACTAAGGTAAGCGAAGCTGCACACCTGATCAATGTTTTCATTACCCAACGTCACCTTTTCATTTTCACTTATTCCTAGCCTTTGTGACTTAGTCTTCTTAATATTAATTTTCAAACCTATCCTAGCACCCTGAACTCGCAAAACCTCTAAAATTTCATTCATTTTGCTCACACTTTCATCTAGGATGCTTAAGTCATCAGCATAATCGAAGTCCAGGAGACTTTTTCCTCCCCATTTGATTCCGTGGTCTCCCATTGCCTTTCCTGTGCTCCTTAAAACAAAGTCCATCAAAATAATCCATACAAATGGGGTTAGAACACAAACCTACTTGACTCCTGATTTAATACAAAACCAGCTGCTAACCTCATTTCTTATCTTAACCGCAGCAGTGTTATTCCCGTACAAAGCACTCATCACTATAATGTATTTGTCTGGTATACCATACAAGGATAAAACTTTTACTATAGGTCTTCTATCAATAGAATCAAAAGCTTGCTCATAATCTATAAAAATGAAGACCAAAGGCGTTTCAAAACTCAGGCACTTCTAAATTATTAACCTTAGAGTGAAACTTTGGTCAAAGTATCCTCTACCTTTTCTACAACCGCACTGTTCTTCTCTTAAAACTTTGTCTACGGCATCTCTTAGTCTAAAAAGTATCATATTACTAAGTAATTTACTACCTACCGAGACCAGACTAATGCCTCGATAATTACCACACTCATTTTTATCACCTTTCTTATAGAGTGGCTTAATTAAGGTTTTCCTAAAATCGTTAGGTACTTCCCCATTATCAAAAATCATATTCATAATCTTCAATAACTTATTTCTAACCTCAGAACCACCATATTTAAAAAACTTATTTACCGCTCTATCAGTACCTGGAGCCTTATTATTTTTTAATCCTTATAATACTGTCGCTAATGTTTCCTGACAAAACAAATCTTCCTTCACATCCAAGGTATCATAAACTTTTTCATCTTCCTTTATATCTTTTCCTGCAACTCTTTCCCAGTTAAGAGAGTTCTCAAAATGTTCGGCCCATTTCTCTTTAGTTTTTTCCTTATCGCTAATTACGACCCCATTCCTATCTTTAACTGGGCCAAGTCCGGATTGACTACTCCCTCTCAATTTATTAACATGCCAGAACAATATTTTACTATTATGCCGTCTAGCTGCATCTTCCAGATCCTTGGTAATATTATCCATGGCCTCCACTTCATACCTGCTTAGTTCATATTTTAATGTTTTTTTCCACTTTCTTTACATTTCTTTTGTTTTCATACGATCTATCACTCAGATAATTCTTGTACAAGTCCTTTCTCCTTTCTATTAAACATAAAGCTTTATCACTAATATTCTTAGCTGCAGTTCTAGCTTTCTTCCCTAATACACCTTCCGCAACTTCACAAATTATTTTTCTAAAATTATTCCAACCATCTTCCACATTATCAAATTTTAAATTCTCAAGTTTAGTATTCAACTGATCCAGGAAATTTTCTCTAAAATTCACATCCTGGAGTCAACCAACATCATAACTTCCCGGGAGGTAGTTACCCTTCCGATATTTCAGCTTTAAATTAACCCTAGAGACTACTAGATGGTGATCTTTACTTTTAACATCAATAAAAGCACTTCTATATACCCTAGTATCTTGTATTGACCCTGCCAGTCTTCGGTTTACTGTGAAATAATCAATAAGGTTTGCTGCCTTACTATCATATAAAAACCATGAACTTATGGGCCATTTTATGACCAATCACTGTATTAGTTATAACTAGATTGTTAAATTTACAAAATTACAAAAGTCTGTATCCATTACTGTTTTCTTTTCCTACACCAAATTTACCTAGGCTGGGATACCATCTATCCCTATTTCTTCCAACCTGGGTGTTAAAATCTCCCAGTAATAACATCATATTTCTACCTGGGACCCTGTCTATTTGCTCCTGTAACTGTAAGTAAAATTCATCCGAGTCACTAGTATCTCCGTCAGTCGGTTCTACAGGGGCGTATAATACTATAACTGATACCCTGAACATTCTAGTCATAAAATGAGCAATTAGTATTCTATTATTAATAGCTTCCCAGCCTAAAAAAGACTTAGCAGCTTCCTTATTCATCATGAGCCCTACTCCCTGTCTATGTACCCCATCCTTCCTGCCTGAGTAAACAAATTCAATATCACCTAATTTCATGCTTCCTACCCCTGGGATATGAGTTTCTGAAACTCTTAATAAGTCCAGTTTGAATTGTCTGAATTCGTCAGTCAAAATGTCGATACGATAGTCATTTTTTAATGTCATAGCATTCCAAGTTCCAATTTTCATGTTCTTTAAATCATTGAAATTATTTTCGCCTCAGGAAAAGCAATGATCCCGGATACCAGTGCAGGACGGGGATCACATATCTTCTCAAGTCAGCACCGAAGTACTTAAGCCGGCTTAGAGCCGGAAAGCAAGAAGTCCCTGGGACCTCCATGATTGGAGGCTTTGTGCAATCCTGGGCCCATTCTGGTTACAACATGGTTTTCAGCACATGGTGATGCTTTTGTATCAACAAGAGTCGAAACCCTGCACAGACAAACTCAAGCCTATTACCTCTGACTCATTATATATTCATGGCTACAAATATTATGCTACTACGGGGAAATATATATATATATATACATAATATATATATATATATATATATATATATATATACACCATTTATATAATTAACTTAGATCAGTGTTGTTACAATGGCATAAGGACTCACCTCTTCATTTTCTGCTTTGGCAATAAAAGAGGTAAAACCTCCCCATTCTTGTTCCCATTGATTATCAGCAATATAATACATCAACATTAGAGAATGTCCCAATTTTGATGTTTGGGAGTCATGGAGTAATGTGTAATTACCATGTTGAAATCGCCTCCACTCAACAATTGGTTCGGTTGGTACCTCCTCTTCCTCTTTGCATTCTGGAAAGAATAAAACGCATTAATCTTTAAAGAAATAAGCAAAAGGGAAAAGTAAACACACGTGTAAACACGGCTATGATAAAGGAGTTTATATCAAGCAGTTCGTAGTAACGAAATGTAAGTAAGGAGCGAGGCGGCTCAATAGTAACCAAAACTCTAAAAACCGGATTTCGATACCAATAGATATATCAGAAGAATTGGATTTTTATGCTGATTATATATATATATATATATACGAGTATATATATATATATATATATATATATATATATATATATATATATATATATATATATATATATATATATATATATACATATATATATATATATATAAAAGTTTTATTAAGTTTAGTCTTACCCATCAAAGGCTACGAGCCTGAGGAAATTTGCCTGATTTTCGAAAAAAGGGGGAAACTCTCTCTAAAACTCAAAGAATCTTAATGAAAATCATACCATCAGATTCAGTGTATCAAAGAACCCTACTCTCGAGGTCTCAAGCTCATATCTGCAAAAATGTGGAATTGTGTACTTTTTGCAAGGAGAAAGATCACGGATGCGTGTTTTTTCGTTTGTTTTCCACAGGGGTGATCGTATCGACCCAGTTGACCTAGAACATCGGGAGAGGGCTCATTCTAACGGAAATTAAAATTTCTAGTGCCATTTTTAAGTGACCAAAAAATTGGAGGGCAACTAGGCTCCCCTCCCATGCCACCTTTTTCCCAAAATCGTCTGATCAAAATTCTGAGATTGCTGTTTTGTTCAGCATAATTGAAAGGCCGAATAACCACGCCTTTGGAGATAACATGAACCCCCCACAGCCCCAGGAGAAAGGTTTTTAAGTTATAAAATTTGCCCATTGTTTACGTATAGTATTTGTTATTGGGAAGCATGCATACATTTTTCGGGTGGGGAGGAAAGGACGATTTTTTGCTGGGGGGACTTTGCACCAGGGAGAATTTTCCATGGAGACGGAATTTTCCAGGTGGTGAACTTCTCAGGGGAAATTGTATACTGGGGGAATACGCCAGAATTCCTGTACGAAATTTCTTTATGTCTTACTTTCTCTTTACTGACTCAATTTTAGGCGTGGAGGTGTTAAGGGTAAATGTCCGGGATAAATTTTCAACAGGATTGAATGTTTCAGAGGATATTTCCGTGGGGTGGGGGATTTTTCTGTGGAGGTGGAGCCAGATTTCCTGACGTCATTTAAAAAACGATCAGAAATTAAATTAAAAAAACAAGTAAGGAGCAAAACAACTGAAAGTAAGGAGCAACATTAAAACTTAAAACGAAAAGAAATTATTACGTATACGAAGGGGGTTGCCCCCTCCTCAACACCTAGCTCTACGCTAAAGTTTAAATTTCGTCCCAATTTTTTAAAAACGACTCCTGAAACACAAGGGTCGTTTAATTAAAACAATAAGTAACTTTATTTTTTTTTTATTTAATAACTTAATGAATGGCCTTACTTAGCAACTGTAATACTAAAATATAAATCCTTTTCCATGAAGCATTGTAAAACTGATTACCCAGTGACACACCTCTAGCGAAATTTTTATTTTAACACTCAACTTATGCATCTTAGAACCAAGCAACATTATCTCATGAGACTGTCAAAATAGGCAGAAGATCAGTAGTGAATAATTTTATCCCAGTGGAGGTAGAATGACTATTATTATTATTAATATTTATTTTTAACCCATACAGAGGTATAATGCGTGGAGTATCACAAAGAAAAACACATAAAAATGCAACGCAAATCAATATAGAAATCAAAGGATACCAGTTACAGAGTAACACATAAAATTTAAAAGAAACTAAAACAAAAGAGAAATAACATAAAAGGTGGGAAAAAAGAAGAAGAGAAAAAATACTCTCAACTTGTAGAATCTAATAAGCAGTAATATTCAGAAATATGGACGCAAGCTGACATTGTTGTTATCATTATTTGATTTTTACTCACTCTTTACAATACTAAAAATGTGGAGTGACCAAAGAGAGAAAAACAAACAATCAAATTAAGGAAAAATAACTTACTACTGAAACAGCTTGATAAGGTGATGGTGCGGAGAAAAACGGATACAATTCTCAATTCTATTGAGAATTGGTATCAAAATAATGATTTTTTTTTTTTTTTAGTTTTGAAGACGATTCTAGTGAGACTTTGTTTTTTAAATATAAGAAAAGTGCATCATAGGCAGGGCTGTGTCCAAGATATTTGTTCAGAAGGCTGGGGGAAGGGATTGCCAAAAGTATTTCGGGGGAAGGGGTTACGAAAAGAATGAAGAAGAAGGGATTTACCTCTCGTCAGTGGCATCATATCACGAAAACTAGGGGGTGGGGGATCATGTATTTTTCCAAATCCTGTCGGGGGCAAAGAGCATGTGGAGGGAACATGCATTCCCTCCCCCTAATCAACGCCACTGCTTCTTGTGGAATTTTTTACCAACATTTTTGAGACCAATTTACAAGTTGCAGAACTATTCCAGAGGGGAGGGGGGGGGCTAAAAACGGATACCCAGACCTCTGGATGCTGGTCTTGATAATAGGATTAAATTTACAAACCAAATATGCCCAAAATATAAACACTTAATTTTGTCTTTTTGACGAATGAGTTCAATGCTGTCCATATGAGCAGAATTTTACACGGTTGCAGACCTAAGAAAAAAAAAAGAGATCCAGAATTGTCTATGTCAATTAAAGTGCACTCAGTTAACTTGACCGTCGAATTATTTATTATCCCTTTCTGTTTTGTTTGTTTTTCTCGATAAAAAACATGTTAAGTGTTTTTTATCGTTTTTTTTTATACGTGACAACACTTATTAGGTTAGAAAATTTAACTTTTAGAGTGATAAAGCTATAGCCGGTTTTCCGGTACCCGGGTCTCTCTTTGGATGTAAAGTTGGGGCAACAGCTTGTTAATTTCAGTGCTCAGAGAAATCAATTAAAAAATAAAGACGACCTGATAGTGTCTCTATGTATACATAATACTCGTGGAATCAGTGTTGCTAAATCTCTCTTACACTAAGGAAATAGAAGCCAATAGTAATGTACAAATTCCTATTGATGCATTAACACCCCCACTCCCCACAACCAATAATTTAAAGTCAGGAGAATCAAACATTTATTTTTGTTCTAAAGAAGCGATGGCTACTTTATCTTATATATAGGAGGATACTGTTCAGATGTATATTTTATTTGTTGGTTTTCAAGAGGTACCGGAACTAGTAAGCTGCAAACCCGACTTGAGATACTTTTGGGTCCCAATATTAGTAAGCTACCCCCCCCCCCCGACTTTAGATCCGAACTCCTGAAGAACTACTAACCAAATTGCAATAGTACTTAAATTTATTGGAATAAACATTTTTTTCTTAATTATTCTAAAGTTAACACTGATGCTCATCTTTACAGTTACATGTGAACACAAGGCATATAAGAAGTAACCGGTTTTGGGTGAGGGAGTAGAGAATCTGAACATTTAGTGAGGGCCTGGGCAAGGAGGTGCCATTGCATATGTACCTGCCAACTTAATCCCAATTAAGCTGCTATTTCCAGTCCCTCTAAGGTCAATATTGTTGGTATTAAGCTTGACAATTGTATGTTCTATCTGAATGTGAAATTCTACCCAGCCATTGTTAATCTAAATTTTCTTCTGATGACTCTTTAAATCTTTCTCAAGTCTGCTACCTGATTTTGCATATATATATTTTTTTTTAATTGCTATCTAGTTTCTGTTAGTTGATGTGTTTGCGCCAGGCACTGACGAGACTTTGATATCTATCTTCTCTCCAAAAAGAGTTAACATCAGGTGCAAACGATAGAAAGGTTGGGCCTCAAACTACAAGTCAGGTCCTTACTTCCCACCTAGTTCAGTTGGGATGCGACATTTCCTTCTGGCAGATGTGCTGATGACACGAATTTAGAAACCCCCTTCATGCTCCCCAAATAGTTTAAATAAGCACCAGAGGTGAAAAGAGATCAATCATTACTTCCTCTAAAGTTTGAATGAGGTCCGACAACCCGTGTTGGTAATCATTCCGATAAGTTCAGTTCAAAGTATTCCTCTGCCCCATAAAAGTTGGGTCAAATTGCTTACTTTAAAACGTAAATTAGCTCAATAGATAAAGTGCATAGATTTCTATTTTGTAAACGCTTCAATGCCATTCCACGTACATGTTACCGCGGTGCTCCTTGTTTCGAAACCCCCCAGTGAAAAAATTTCGACGTTTTCTTCCATCCAACTCTCAAATAATAGCCCCACAAGTTGTAATTTTTTTTTTACTGAGGTTTTCACGTATACTCTATTCCAGAATTTGGTAATACAATCTTTAAACCTTATTGTTCTTACACTAACAACCCTATCGGCTCCAGACCGGTCTAGAAGGGACTTTTGATGAAATATTTAAGTTGTGACCCATTTGGTCCGCAATACAAAAACATTACACTGATTTAAAGTTTTTTTTTTCATGGAAATGAAGTTCCCAAATTTAATGAGCGATTGTTATTGTCTAGCATCAGACATCTAGCAAATGTTTGGATTGCTTAAATAGTTTAAAAGGCCGTTAAGAACAATATACTCACCAAGCTTAGTTTTTTTACTTTGACTTTCGTCTGGCCTTGATTTTCTTTTACTCCCACTCGCCCCATCTTCAGAATCTTGACCCAAAGCCTCTTCTTCGTCTTCATCAGATTCTGGGGCCAAAGGATGCAACCTCAGACCCGTCATATTTGACAGCAGCAAAAGCATTAATTCAGACGAAAAAAAGTCCCTGGCCCGTTCCATAATACTGTTGGGATTTTTAGATACCCCGTATGACCTTTTATTTGGAGGACCTATATCCTCCCACTGTATGTCATCAGAATTATATAAGGCATCACGGAGGGCTTTTTGAATGTTTTCGTTTAAGAAGTCTTGAAGCTGTATTTCCGAATTATGTTCAAAATGTCCCTGAATGTCTCCTTGCGCCTCCGGATTCATGTAAGATGAGTTTATCCAGTCAAAGTAGTCTTCCTAGAAGAAAAACTTTTTGGAAATTCAAGCATTCCCGATCAGGGTTGCCACCACAGGCAGTTCATAAAGTGCTGCAATTGCCCAAATTTGCGACCTACACAGCAATTTCCAGTACTATAATCAAAAAATTGACTGTAATAGTGCTAAAATAGCACAATAGCACTTTCGTGCTATTTTAGAAACCTTGAGCACACGCTACACATAATGAAACAGTGCTAAAACAGCACTTTCGTGCAACAAGTGGCAACCCTGCTCCGATAATATAAAAGATTGTTGTGAAAGGTTGCAAATTAAGAAGATAGGATCCTTCGTTTAATACGTTCAATATAAATTCAACGTGGTGGCTAAGCTAAAATATTCACCCTCCTTTTGATACTTACCACCAACAGAGCTACTACCAATGTATAAAGCTCAAGCCAGACTTGAAAAAAAAAAAACAAAAAAAAGAAAAAAATTAGGCGAGTCACTATGCACGGGTTCCCCGTAAAATTATTTCCTTTTTTGAGGACAATTTTCCCAGAGTTAAAGTGAATTTTTGACAAAAGAGGAACTCTGTTAAGCGAAAACGAAAAAGTGACGTCGATATATGAATTCCAGTTGATAATAGTGATATACACTACAAAGCTATTGATTAGTGGGTCATTCCACGGAGAATCAACCAAAAAGTGGCATTATAACACGCTTGTCACCAGATTTTGAAAAAGCTCGGTAGGGTAATCGTGTGATCAATAAAAGTGGCCATTCAAATTTCTTCTTGCGCTGCTTCTTGACTTAAAATTTTATGTCCATTCAAGATTTTGACCATCAGACTTTGTGTATATACAGAAGACAGATATCAAAATTGTCTCTTTGAAAAATAAGTTTGTATCTGCCTTATTTGAGAATTAATCTTAATGAAAGCAAAATTGTTTTTAATAAAAGATAAGTAATATGAAAGAAACAATTCAAGTCTCTAGTTTTTGTCAGAAGGACAGAACAAATCATGCTCATTAATAAACACAATCCTTTTTCTTTATAATTCGAGTTTCGAGCTAAAGGGACTATCGAAGAATTCACTATAAGGAAATTCACTAGTATATTTTCTAGACTATGAAAGTACCGGTTGAGTGGGACCTTGACGTGTTTACTCCAATTTAAATTTTTATTATGCTTAGACGTATTAGCGATTTTTTAGAACGTTTACTTTAGTTCCTTTAGCAAACTTTCCGTATCGCAGCATGCTTGGGGATTTGCAAGCCTTGTTATAGATGTACCAGCAAGTTAAAAAAAGGGATTTTCAAATATATACACTGGGAAGGACCTAGGAGATATCCCCCATCAAAATATGTATCGAAGTTCAAACTTTCATAATTAATTAGCACTAAGAAAAAGAAAGACAAGCAGCAGCAAAAAAAAAAAACGGAAAAAAACAAACATTTTCCAAATGTGAGGCGGATAGTTGTTAATTGGTTAAATTCGAACTTCTCCCAAAAAATTCCAAATATTCTGGCTTTAATCAACATGAAAAAACAAAACAAAAAGACTAGACTATACCGTTAAAAAGTACTGGAAAATGACATAAGAAGATGGAGAGAAAACACGAACACAACACAAAAATCTTGTTTAAAGAATTAGTTTGTAATTGTTAAAGGAAAAAAAAAACAAAATTATTCAGATATCAGGCAAGTGGAGATCAATTCGTTAAATTTGACTCTCCCATACATTTAAAAAAAATGTTTGCTTCACGTCCGGCTTCAAGCCTTCATCAACAAGAAAAAAGAGAAGAAAAAGATGAATAATGGCAATAATTCAAATGAATATAAATGTATTAAGAGATACTAATATCTTCAATAGAATTAAAACCATTTAATAAAGCCTGGCACATAAGGAGGGTTGCGGGTAGGAGTAGGCAAATTCACAGAGACTCTAGTATCATACGAAAAATTGATTTAAAAAAATGAAGTTTTCCTTACAAAAGCAAAGAGCGAAGTTGAAACTTAAAACGAGCAAAGATTATTGCTTCAAAGATTTTCAAATTCTATAGATACGGAAAATATCGCGGGTCAGTATATTTAAGCTAACTTTGAAGATATGTGCATAATCTGCCAAGCAAATTATGTGAAAAGTTTTACTTTTTTTTACAATTAATTTTTGCTCGTTTTTATCTTTTTAGATGCACACACTTAAGCTTATAAAAAGATTTATGTTTTTCTTTAATCTCGCTCAATGAGGGGGCTTGGAATGAGAGCATACAAGAGGGGTGATTGTAAGCTTCCGGTTAAGGATTTTCGATCAAGGATATTATGATTGTATCCCTATCATACTTCTCAGTTCGTCCAGTCTAGAAGGTGTCAAATGGCACTTAATGATAGAGTCATTAAGGCGTGCTTATAAAAGAAAGTTAGAAAGCCAGTAGCCTTTGAATGAGCCAATAAACATCTGTCTGCTATCCTGTGGTCATTGGCGCCCATAAGCTGAATTTTCGGGGGGGGGAGCGCTTATCTGGTCTAATTGGCCCTTCTGTTGCTGTATAACAGAAATCTCAAAACAAAAATATAAAATATAAGGCAGCATCATTCAGCCAGGGAGGGGGGGGGGCTGGAGCCCCCCTTTGCCCCCTCATATGGGCACCCATCCCTGTGGTAGCTTACAAGCCATGACAAAAAAGAAAAAAAGTAGGTATAAATAACGAGATGCATGCTAACAATGCAAATAAGTGATTTTCCCCTTTTTCAAGATACAAGACCCAAACCCCCAATGAGGGTTCTGGGCCAAGAAAAATAGATACACTATCTTAGAATTTGCAGTCACCAGCATTTTGATCCAATTGAGCAAACGTTGATGTTTTGCGGAACAAAATGGAAGAAAATGCCGCTTTGTTGCGGTTTGTCGAGAAGATGGAGGGGAGTGTTCAAAAAATCTTGTTTAGGGTTCAAGAGCATAAAAATCGATTGGCTACCATAGAATATTCATTTTCCAGCATTTAAAACGTCTTTGGGCAAAAATAGCTTTGCTCGAAATATTTTTTGCCTCTTTTGTTACTTAGAAGAGTTCACTAAACACAGTGATTTCCTTTTAAATAAACCCTCTATCAACATTCTATGAAGACTGGTTCGATACAATCACCCAAAGGATAACATACAAAAAAAAAACGAAAAAAGAAAGACACATCAGTGCTTCCCATCCAAAAACGTTTGTTCGATGTTATTCAGAATAGGGGGGGGGGACTTAATTCTCCTGTGAAGGGTTTTCGACCATGCTAACTTCAACGGCACACTTTCATCCTGACCATACGCTATTTTTGAGGGGTTCCCGGCTCTTTTCAAAATTCCCATAAATTTGCTTTCACAAAAAAATTTTAATATTAAGATTAATTGAAATAATACAAATACAGGTTTTGGTTACTATGGGCCATGGCTTGTTGTTTAATCATTTGTAGCTATCGCTGCGACCATGAGATGATGCATATGACAAAGATCTGGTGCGGGTCTTGGTGCCCATGATCAGACATTTAATAATGAAAAAACACTTTTCATGAATATGTTGGACATTTTTAAGGCATAGTTTCGCACAGATTAAAAAAAAAATATAGAAATTATCTTCTTACACAGCACTGAGAATGACTGACAGAATATGAAGAAGTAATCCGCGTTACTTCTCTTAAGTAGATTTTTTATTCTTACATAATGTACGAAAAAAAAATGTATAGTTAATGTTTAATTAAACTAGAATAAACATTGCACTTAAACTAGAACGTAAGAAGTTCAAACAATTAACATTCTTCTGACAATTTTACCGGACTCCCCCCTCCAAAACAATAATCCTGTATATGTGCAAGTGTTGGATCTTCACAGGATTTATAATTCTTTTACCAGTAAATTATATTATTACAGACGACCAATGATTCTTTAAGGTTTCAAATGAAAAATATCGATATAGGAACACAGAGTTGTGAAAGGTAAGGAGAATAAATGATCTGTATCTGCTCATATATAAACTCACTTCACAAAGAATTTCTTACAGTAATAGATCCTGAAAGTTTAAGCCACGAGCCAAATTTCACACTACATTTAAAGAGGAACCTCAATAAAGTTCCCAATGGAGGAATTTGAAAATCACTTTTACAGCTTACATCTGCTTCTATAATAAGCTTAGACATGCCATTAGGTCTCACCCGACTCTAATGAACCATATGAAGAAAAAATTTTCTTTTTTTTAAATTGTAGATTTTATGTTAATGTCTTTAGCACAAAAGTGAAATAATAACAACAAAACAAAAACATTACATTTAGTAGTTTGCATAATGATTTTTAACATACTAAAAATGTCAAAGGAGTCAAATTCTTATTATCTATTTCTCATACATTAACCAATGAAAGTGATTTTCACGAGAGTCGATCTGTTAACAGGAAAGGTACAAATTAATGTCCATTGAGACACAGCTTTAGCACTTGTCTTCCATGATAAAAAACCTTTAATCGTCAAAGTCTTCATTGGCTTCAAAACCATAAATAAAAATGTTACACAAAAAACGTCATGGATTCAAAATAACATTTTTTTTTATATATATAGTTAGAATTTATTCATCTTCCAAAAATAACAAAATCCAGAAGCTAAGCTTGTACAGGAGATTACTAGCGCAACTAGGCCTAAAAACAACAAAAAAGGACTATCATATAAAAACCACTAATAAGCGACTATACCACCCCTACTCTTTATCAACTCATCAATTCTCAGCATTCAACATGTTAGACCTTGTCCTTCTCTATCCATCAACCCAAAAAAAAAAAAAACCAATAAAAAAAAAAAAAAAAAAAAAAAAATTAAAAGCAAACTAGACCGGAGAACTGACTCACTCACCCCCATATACCCTATAACAATGTTCTTTTAACAGACTTAATTACTGTAGGTTAAGGTAATACCTGTTCAAGGATTTCAGGTTTCTTGAGTTGACACGGTTTTTCTAAACGTAATGGCGGCCTAGGAAGCGACGATCCATGGAACCATCCACTAACAGACAGTCTTACCTTATCTGATAAGACTTCACTTACCTAAAAAGAGAGAACCGTAGAAGGTCATTTTTAATCCTTAAACCGAACAGTTGATGTGATTGAGTTGCACAGTTGATAGTTGATTTAATGATTAACAACTATATAATACAAAATTTTCAAGTAACTTATCAAGCAATTTCAATCCCAAAATACCAAGACAATTGGTGAAATCATATAAATTTGTCTAACAGCCTTTTTAATGTTATTATTAAAAATTGCAAATTTCAAAGAAAAAAACTGAAAAAATATAGAAAAAATCCACCTTACGTGCAAATTAGCTCATATAATAAAAGCCCTGTTTCATCCCGAATAATAAAGAAACAGCTCGAAGAGCCCGTAGCCATTTTTTACCTCTTCTATTTTAATATTTTTCCACATTTCTCACTCACTTTCTTTGCTGTTTTTATAAAATTGTTACACAATTTGATAGTTATTTCGTTGTACTTTTAAATTTCATAATGATTTTAATTATCATTTTTGAGCCGTACGCTTTTTTTTGTCGCGAAATGCAAGTTCGGCGCTGTTTACTTGTGATTGTCCCTTTATGATTAAACTTAAATTAATATTACCCTACATAGAATAACGTAATCAAAAATAAATAGGTGCTACAAAGCATTTTCTTTTCTTCTGTAATACTAGATCACGTTTGTAGGTTGGGTTTTAAAATGAAATTATTCTCAGTAACAATAACCAATTGCTTTTTATTATTTGAGTTCCAAACTTCAGATAATAAAGCAAGTTGGTCAATTCTTTGTGATATAAGTGCAGAAAGGATTAGATGGTTAACACTTCTTGATGAAGATAAAATTGGTTTAGCTTGTAGTTCGGAGCCATTGTAGTATGAAGGTAATAACAATTGCTTATTGGAACGCACTTTTGGAACGCATCCCTAGCCTTTGTGGTATATTCTTTTCTTCCACCATCCAGGATTTCATCAAATTAGATGAATCGCTTTATCAACCTCTCCATTGTAATAAAAATAAATGAAGATACAATAACGGGTCAGACTTTTAGCTAAGACACAATCTATAACCATGCTTTTTTTTCCGTTTTCCATTTTTTTTTGTATAGGGTTTCCTCTCATCTTTTCATATGTTATTTTTAGTATGTCTCAACTGTTTAGTCATTTTTTTCCGTTGATAAAGGCTTACGGATTTGAAGCCGAAACATTTGGATTTTATTAGTATATGTTTTTTTTCTAGTTTTCCGCTGTCTCAATTAAAAGTTACTCATTGTAATATTTTAATTTCGCTTTGATTATTTGTTATCACTAGATCACATCTATAAGCTTGAATTATTGCACGGTAAGCAATAGCAAAACAAAGAAAAAAAATCATAAAAAAAAACTGGTAAAAGGTTTGAAGCTAGTGATTTGAGCATATGAATGACCGAATAATTTCTTTATATTTACATTTCCACAGATTGTACCCCTTTTTTCTTACTCTGTGCTCATCATTCCGCACTATAAAGGTTGCTACTAGATTCTGTAATTTGTTCGACGTGCTTTTCATTTGCTAGAGAAGAAACTTACTTGATGATGTGAAATGGGTGTTACTTCAAACAGAACTAAGGTATTCTTCTTTGGTATGATTCTCTTTACAATTTTAACTGGATCTCCGTGTTCTATAACATAAAATAATATTGATTATACAATCTGGATATTTTATAACTTATTGTCCAGCTGACTTAAATACTTTTATTTCCGGTCTTTAATGTTAATACGACTAGCCAAAGAGCTTGTAAAACGACAGCCATAAAACAGAGGAAAGAAATAATAAATGTAGCATTATATTGTTTATGAGGATTGGCAAAAAATTAGAAACTGGCTGAAAGCTCCAACACTATTCCGGTACCATGAGCCAAAACACAGATAACTACCCAACTAGGCATAAAATTTATCATCTTTAGATGAGACCTACTGACCATGCGATTTCTATGATGAGATATAGTTGCTCGCCTTTAAGCAGCAAAAAGGGGGAAAAAAGCTCTCTTGTGAGCGTCCCAAAACTATTTTTTCTTAAATTTAGCCGTTTTTTAAATTTGAGTTATGTTTTTAGACCAATGTCAATGATTTAAGTAAGAACACTCTGTACAACGTCTTAGTATAACAGCATGATATTTTAAGCATTGATGTGGCCAGTGCCAAATTTTCATTTGTGTAATTTTCAAACTGGCGTGGTTTCATTCAAAGTTCATGATTTAACAGAGGATTGCACGTATGAGCGGTTGATTTGCTTGAGCGTCAACTAAACAACAACGACAACATCCCAAAACTCACTGACCAACTTAATTGTAAAAGTATCCACTCACTGGGGAAGTTGTTACTTGCTTTATATCACAGTGTCAAGGCTTCCTGATTAGCATTGACTGGCTGGTAGTTACCAGACTAGTTAAAAAAAAAAAAGAAAAAAAAAAACTACAAGAGTACTTCAGAAAGGTTTAAACCAAAATCCAAGCTTTTTCCTTGCAGAAACTAAATAAGTAACATTTTACAGGGGGCGTCATTTAAAATATTGACGCTTTCACCCGTCAAGAAAAACAAATGTCATTTGCCGAAAATTGGATAATTATTAAGAAGTTTTAACAGCTTGAAACTTCACGTGAAATAAAATTTGATTTTAGTGCTAATTTAATGGTTATTATACCTATTCAATGGGTGTTAGCGATTACTGGTTTTACCATTTGTAAGACTTTATTTAATATTAACTTTAAAACATCCCCCCCCCAAAAAAAAAACTTCAAAGAAAAGTAAAGAGCGGCGTTAAAATTTCAAACAATCAAACACAAACAAACAAACACAACAAAAAAACAATAGGGAAATTTTTTTTTCCAAGACAGTGCAATTTAAATCGGTGAATATTTCGGCCCTATGTCCAAGGGCCGTCTTCAGCACAACATTAAAGAAAAAATATATATATAAAAACAAACTTACATTAAAATACGAAGTTTAACACTAAAAATGCTTTTAAAAAACGCTTTTAAAAAAACCCTTTAAAACAGCCCCAGTATCCTTACTTCAACGAAGTTCAACCAGGACTGATAAATAAAATGATGAGAGAGGATGAAGTCATTCAAACGAAATAATATAAAATTATTAACTGCAAGTTTTCAGAGCTAATCTTGCTTTTTTAGCAGCTAATTTTAAAGGCCGTTTTGTAACGGGTTCAATACTACTGTTAATTGGTGTGATAAAATATTTGGTTAGATCATTTTTGATAACATTTGAACATAAAGAATTCAGTAAATACTCTCATAACTCCTTATTTAAGGAAATGTTTTTATTTATTTTGAACTTAATTTCGATTGATTCCCGGACTACCTGTTTTATCCCCAAATCACGACTAATGAGAGAAGATTTTTCAAAAAGTATTTTGTGGCTGGGATTATCAAATATATGGCTAGCTAAAGCAGAATCAAAGGAGTTATTAGAATTATTAGCAATTAACGCTTTGTCTATGTATTTTTTATGCTGGTGTATCCGTTTTTCTAGATTCTGATGAGTTCTGCCAACGTAGTAATTGCCACAATCGCATGGTATTTGATAAACCCCTCTTTGGCGAGTAACTGGGGTTTTATCATTACCGGAGTTTAAGAAATTTGTGATTTTAAAATTATTGGTGAAAACTAAATACAGATTGTTTTTTGTGCAAATATTTTTTATTTTTGTGGTGATTCTTGGGATGTACGGTAGATAGATTATATTAGAGGGTTTTTCCGGAGCCTCACATTATGAAATATCGTTGAATTTACGAAAATGTCTTTTTAGTCTATGGTTAATCGTATTATTGACAAAAGGAATGGAGTATCCGTTGCCAAAAAGAATATCTCTCATAAAATTTATTTCTGCTTTTATGTATGAATCGGAGCAAATGTTCAGTGCACGATCAATGAGAGAAGTTACAACTGCTCTTTTAACTTGTGGGGGGTGATTTGAATTAAAATGAAGATATCTATAGTTTTGTGTTGGTTTTCTATAGATAGTGAAGTCAAAATTATTAGCATTACGGATAATTAGCACATCTCAAAATGGTAGTTTATTTTCAAATTTAATTTCTAGGGTAAACTGCAAATTTCTATCATAAGTATTAAGATGATCTAGGAAACCACGAAGTTCAGTTTCCCCATAATTCCAAAGTGAAATTACGTCATCCATGTAACGACCCCAATAGACATGTTTTAAAAAATAAGAATTTAATGCCCAATTTTCAAGGTTCTCGACATAAATATTAGCCAGTAGGCCGGATAGAAAAAAAAATTCCTTAAATAGGGACTTAGGAGAACATTCACTGAATTCTTTATACTCAAATTTAATTAAAAATGATCTAACAAAATATTTTATTAAACCAAATTGACAATAGTATTGAACCCGTTACAAAAAGGCCTGTAAGACTAGCTGCTAAAAAAGCAAGATTAGCTTTGAAAACTTGCAGTTAATAATTTCATTTTATTTCGTTTGACTGACTTCGTCCTCTCTCATCATTTTATTTATCAGTCCTGGTTGAACTTTGTTGAAGTAAGGATACTGGGGCTGTTCTAATGGTTTTTTAAAAGCGTTTTTTTTAAAAGCATTTTTAGTCTTAAACTTTGTATTTTAATGTAGGTTTGTTTTTATATATATTTTTTCTTTAATGTAGTGCTGAAGACGGCCCTTGGACATAGGGCCGAAATATTCACCGATTTAAATTGCTCTGTCTTGGAAAAAAATTTCCCTATTGTTTTTAAGTTGTGATTGTTTGATATGGAAAGGCAGTGTAGTCTTCGTCAATATTTGCGTCTAGCTTATGGGGAGCAGTTGACCTATGATATTTTTTATTTTATTAGTTTAGGTAAAAAACATGCAAATATTGTTAATCATTAAAAAATTTTTAGAATCATGCAGAAACGAAAATCTTACTCCAAAGTCTTTAAGATATAATCTACGTCTAAATACAGAGAAAGAAGGGAAATTCGCTCATACACTACACTTAATAACCTTAGTTCATACTATTAAGGACAAAAAGCAAAAAAGACATATCATTTCCTCAGAAAGAGGATCTCTCGAAAATTTTTTGTTTGAAAACTTGTCCACTGTTGATATTTCTTAAGTTGTTAGATTAGAAGGTAATGTGTTTAGCCATGATTTTCGCTTGTCAAAAGGAACGACTTTATACAAAATTGAAAAATTGAGAGAGGAATCTTCGATGAGAAACCGTATTTATTCTCCAAGATTCACTCCTGGACCCGGTATTGTTAACCTCTCTTCTAGAACATTTGAAACCCAGGAAATCGAAACACTGGAAAAAGGTCCAAAATTCTCTTTTCTGCCGAAACAGGTTCCCGTGGCGGATATAGTCTCCTCTTTAGAGCATGCCTTTGCATAAATACTACCCATCTGTCGCTAACTCTGATGAAGTTAGGTCTTGTCTCATAAATACCCTTTATAAATAGCCAAAAAAAAGGGCTAAGTCTCCTACCACTTTCACACAAAAAAATTTACACGACATAAAAATATGATATAACATCCGCAAAGACCCATCTATTATAATAACCAAAGCAGACAAAAGCAATTCACTCGTTGTCATG
Organism: Artemia sp. Qi Xiang Cuo; assembly: GCF_049724085.1. Taxonomy (NCBI): domain Eukaryota; kingdom Metazoa; phylum Arthropoda; class Branchiopoda; order Anostraca; family Artemiidae; genus Artemia; species Artemia sp. Qi Xiang Cuo. The sequence continues at coordinate 33,361,246 of NC_142809.1, forward strand.
GATACGGCAGACTATGACAACAAAATCTTTTCACTTTTAAAAGACACAAGTACATATAAACCGATCACTCATGATCCTACTGATAAATTTACTAATAATATTATAAATGAATTAAAACAGCTAAAACAGAATGGGAAATTCACACCACAATTATACAACAAATTTTACCCCCGTGGTAGTTTCTGTCCAAAATTTTACGGCTTACCAAAACTGCATAAACAAGGTATTCCCCTAAGACCTATCGTAGCATGTACTAAAGTCCCCGCGTCCAATATTGGAAAATGGCTTTGCACAGCTTTCAAACCTTTACTGTATACACAAAATTCCTACATCAGTAATTCGGCAGATTTGGTTAAAAAACTTAATAACACAAGTATTTCAGAAAACACAATAATTAGTAGTTTTGATATTGTTTCCATGTACACGAATATAGATGTGGCTACTTCTGAGCAATTATTAAAAACCAAAATAGAAGAAAATTGTCACTTAATCAAAGACTCAGTGACAGGGATTGATGGTGAAGTTTTATTTAATCTTGTTAAAATCTATAATAAGTTTTCAATGTATTTTCAGTTTCGTGATTCTTTTTATCAACAAATAAATGGGTTACCAATGGGAGCAGCTCTATCCGGCCTACTGGCTAATATTTATGTCGAGACCCTTGAAAATTGGGCATTAAATTCTTATTTTTTAAAACATGTCTATTGGGGTCGTTACATGGATGACGTAATTTCACTTTGAAATTATGGGGAAACTGAACTTCGGGGTTTCCTAGATCATCTTAATACTTATGATAGAAATTTGCAGTTTACCCTAGAAATTGAATTTGAAAAAAACTACCATTTTTAGATGTGCTAATTATCCGTAATGCTAATAATTTTGACTTCACTATCTATAGAAAACCAACACAAAACAATACATATCTTCATTTTAATTCAAATCACCCCCCACATGTTAAAAGAGCAGTTGTAACTTCTCTCATTGATCGTGCCCTGAACATTTGCTCCGATTCATACATAAAAGCAGAAATAAATTTTATGAGAGATATTCTTTTTGGCAACGGATACCCCATTTCTTTTGTCAATAATACGATTAACCATAGACTAAAAAGACATTTTCATAAATTCAACGATATTTCACAATGTGAGGCTCCGGAAAAACCCTCTAATATAATCTATCTTCCGTACATCCCAAGAATCACCACAAAAATAAAAAAAATATTTGCACAAAAAACAATCTGTATTTAGTTTTCACCAATAATTTTAAAATCACAAATTTCTTAAACTCCGGTAAAGATAAAACCCCAGTTACTCGCCAAAGAGGGGTTTATCAAATACCATGCGATTGTGGCAATTACTACGTTGGCAGAACTCATCAGAATCTAGAAAAACGGATACACCAGCATAAAAAAGACATAGACAAAGCGCTAACTGCTAATAATTCTAATAACTCCTTTGATCCTCCTTTAACTAACCATATATTTTATAATCCCCGCCACACAATACTATTTGAAAAATCTTCTCTCATTAGTAGTGATTTGGGGATAAAACAGGTGGTCCAGGAATCAATCAAAATTAGGCTCAAAATAAATAAAAATATTTCCTTAAATAGGAACTTAGGAGAATATTCACTGAGTTCTTTATACTCAAATTTAATTAAAAATGATCTAACAAAATAATTTATTAAACCAATTGACAATAGTATTGAACCCGTTACAAAAAGGCCTTTAAGACTAGCTGCTAAAAAAGCAGGATTCGCTTTGAAAACTTGTAGTTAATAATTTCATTTTATTTCGTTTGAATGAATTCATCCTCTCTCATCATTTTATTTATCAGTCCTGGTTGAACTTCGTTGAAGTAAGGATACTGGGGCTGTTTTAAAGGTTTTTTTAAATGCGTTTTTTTAAAAGCATTTTTAGTTTTAAATCTAGTATTCTAATGCTGTATTGTTTTTATATGTATTTTTTCTTTAATGGAGTGCTGAAGACGGCCCTTGGGCATAGGGCCGACATACTCACCGATTTAAAGTGCTCTGTCTTGGAAAAAAAAATGTCCCTGTTATTTTTAAGTTGTATTTGTTTGATATGGAAAGGCAGCGTGGTCTTCGTCAATATTTGCGTCTAGCTTATGGGGAGCAGTTGACCTATGATATTTTTTATTTTATTAGTTTAGGTAAAAAACATGCAAATATTATTAATCAACATAATTTTTTAGAATCCTGCAGAAACGAAAATCTTATTCCAAAGTCTTTAAGATATAAACTACATCTAAATACCGAGAAAGAAGGGAAATTCGCTCATACACTACAATTAAAATCCTTAGTTCATATTATTAAGGACAAAAAGCAAAAAAGACATATCATTTCCTCAAAAAGAGGATCTCTCGAAAATTTTTTGTTTGAAAACCTGTCCACTGTTGATTTTTCTCAAGTTGTTAGATTAGAAGGGAATTTGTTTAGCCATGATTTTCGCTTGTCAAAAGGAACAACTTTATACAAAATTGGAAAAATTGAGAGAGGAATCTTCGATGAGAAACCGTATTTATTCTCCAAGATTCACTCCTGGACCCGGTATGGTTAACCTCTCTTCTAGAACATTTGAAACCCAGGAAATCGAAACACAGGAAAAAGGTCCAAAATTCTCTTTTCTGCCGAAACAGGTTCCCGTGGTGGATAAAGTCTCCTCTTTAGAGTCTGCTTTGCATACATACTACCCATCCGTTTCAAACCCTGATGAAGTTAAGTCTTGTCTCATAAATACCCTTTATAATAGCCAAAAAAGGCTAAGTCTCCTACCACTTTCACACGAAAAAATTTGCACGACATAAAAATATTATCTAACCTCCACAAAGACCCATCTATTATAATAACCAAAGCAGACAAAAGCAACTCACTCGTTGTCATGGATACGGCAGACTATGACAACAAAATCTTTTCACTTTTAAAAGACACAAGTAGGGGGAAGAAAAGACGATTGGTCAGAGTGAAAAGGCATTTTATATTTTTGAATGTTTTTACTGCTTAGACCAAATTTTTGATTTTATTTATCTGCTGTCAAGTTGAAAAAAGTGTCTTTTAAGTTTATTGTATATTAAGTAGGTAGTAAGTGTAGTTGTTTTTGATTTTTCTAGGATATATAGACTAGACTAGGCTACCTGGTAATTTTGATAGGTGGGGATGGAGGAGGAGCCTCCTGTACCACACATGACTCTGAACAACTGTTCAGGAAGGGGTTTTTGCTATGGTAATCAGACTCATGACTTGTGCTCAGGCACTCAGACTAAAATGACAATGACTTGCATATACTAGCTAAGGGTTTTATTGATAATAGAGAGTCAACCATCCCTAGGACAGCTAGAATATTTTTAGGTAGATACTTGACAAAGGAATTTAGAAACCATGAGTGTAAGGGTCATTATTGAGTGATTAGTCAGCGCCCAGGTCCTGGTGGTAGTATTGAAATATTAGCCAATAGTGAAGAAATGGCAGTAAATTTACTAGCCCTCAATGACCTTAAAGTAGAAAATGTAGTTCTTCGATTTGAAAGAAAAGACATCAGAAATGCAAAACAAGTGAAAAATAAAAGAGGTATAGTATTTATCCCAAAGGGTTTTGCTGACAAAGAGGAAATAAAGAGTGAAATAGAAAACAACCCAGAGGTAAGTGAAATCAGTTTCATGGAAAAGAGAGATACTTTGCAAGAAAATAAAGAAAGTGTTTATAGACTTATAGTAGAATACCAAGAAGAAGTAAAATTCCCAAAAAGAATATCAACATGGGGAGCACTTTTTAGTGTAAAACAATATATACCCCCTGCTCTGAGATGCTATAAGTGCCAAAACTTTGGACATACTGCTTTAAACTGCTGGGCTTGTGAAAGATGCCTTCTTTGCTCTGGAAAGCATAATCTAAATGAAAGCCCTGAGAAAAATAAGAAACCTGAAGAGCAAACACTAGTGTGTGCAAAACTGCAAGGGTCCACACTCTGCAAACAGCAAACAATGTCTCCATTATCATGAGAGAACAGAAGCTCTTAAAATAGCTTACACAAAAAATATGACTTATAAGGAAGCAGTGTGTCAAGTTAATAAGATAACAGTTCCCTCAACAAGCCATTTAATGTCCCTAAAGAAAAAACTAATGAACTAAAACAGAGCACTAGCTTGATGGAACAAAGCACTAGAGTGGATAAATTAGAAAAATGCCTCACCTCAGTTGCCTCTCTTCTTACTACTATATGTGAGTCATTGATCGATATGCTACCCAAAACTTCAGAAAAAATAGGAATAGTAAGAAATTTTACTAGGGTCCTAGATGAAGTTCTTGACCTTGTCCCTGGGGCAACTAAAAATTCTGCAAGCAATGACCATACAGATATAGAACAGAGTGAGACTAAAATGGTAAAAAGAGCCCGCACATCCCCTGACAAAGAGAACTCACCAGGCAAAGGAAAAAATCTAAAGAAGGGGAAGCACATCAATAAAACATGAAGGTCCTGCAACTAAACACACGAGGACTGGGAAAAACTAAAACTGCTCTTATGAATACTTTAATAATAAGAGGTGAACCTGACCTGGTGCTCCTCCAAGAGACTCTACTAACTAATGAAAATAAAACACCAAAATTTCCAGGCTTTCATCCTGTACGGTGGGATAGAGAAGGAAAAAAAGGAGGAGGTCATCTGACACTGGTAAGAGAAAATATACCCTTCAGGAAGATACAAGTGCCCTTTACAGGTAAAAATGAGGTTGGATTTGTGAATGTCAAACTGGATGACAATAGATGGTTATCTGCAACTAAACACACGAGGAATGGGGAAAACTAAAACTGCTCTTATAAATACTTTAATAATAAGAGGTAAACCTGATCTGGTGCTCCTCCAAGAGACTCTACTAACTAATGAAAATAAAACACCAAAATTTCCAGGCTTTCATCCTGTACGGTGGGATAGAGAAGGAAAAAAAGGAGGAGGTCATCTGACACTGGTAAGAGAAAATATACCCTTCAGGAAGATACAAGTGCCCTTTACAGGTAAAAATGAGGTTCGATTTGTGAATGTCAAACTGGATGACAATAGATGGTTATCTTTTGTTAATTATTATAATAGAGCAACAGTGGATTTTGATGTGAGTCAATTTAAAAAGATCAATGACCTATGTGAAAGTGACAAATTTATAGGAGGTGATTTCAACCTTCATAATAAAATGTGGGATATCACAACATCACAACAGGACCAACAATCTCTTGCCTTTGCTGACTATATCTTGGAGCCTGAAAGTAACATCTGCCTTATTACACCATGTGATCTGGGCACTAGGCTAAACGTAACTAATGGTAAGTACTCTACTCTAGATTTAACACTTGTTTCTTTTTCATTAGCTGTAAATCATCACGTCCAGCTAGCTGGCACAGTAGATTCTGATCGTCTTCCAGTTATAGTGGAACTAGAGGAATGCATAGATTCCCCAGAATTCCAGAGAACAAAAATGTGGAAATTCTGTAATAGCAAATGGCCAAGCTGGCAAAGTACCATTGCCTCTAAAATCCAAAAAATTTCACCTGATTATCCAGTTGATTTAATGAATGAACAAATTACAAATTTACTAGTGAAAACTAGTGAATATATTTTTGGTTTTTGTAAGCATAAAAAAACAAAAAGAAACTCCATTCCAGGATGTAATACTAACTGTGAAAAAGCTTGGCTGGAAAAAAAAGAAGCTAAAAACCAATATGCAAGAAATCCAACAATAAGTACTAAAATAGAGATGAATAGGGCCACTGCAGCCCTAAAAAAACTATCCTTCAAGAAACAAGAGAGGCCTGGAAGAAACTAATTGAGGAAAAATTTTCAAATAATACAACTATAAAAGATATGTGGCGAAATTTTAAAATCTATATTGGCCAAAAAAATCCCCAAAAACTTCCTGCCCTACTCAAAAAGGATGGCAGGGAGTTCACAGCTCCAGAGGATAAAATGAAGATCCTCCTAGAAAATTTTTTGAAAAGTGATCAAATATACCCTCATCAAACACTAAGCAATACAATTATTGAAAAGATAAACCACCCTCCAATGGAAGACTTCACTCTGGAAGAACTTGAAAATGCTTTAAAGAAAATCAAAACAGGAGCAACTGGTCCTGATCAAATACATAACCAAATGCTAAAAAATTTACCAGAGGAAGCCAAAAAAACACTTCTGATTCTTTTTAACAAGTCTGTTAAAGAGGGGTATACTCCCAAGGAGTGGAGAAATACATCCATTATCCCAATACCTAAAACAGGAAAGGAATCTTCTAGCCCAGATTCATATAGACCCATTTCTCTTACATCCTGCCTCTGTAAATTACTAGAACACTTGATAAAAAATAGAATTCTTGAGGTTGTAATAAAATCTGCTCAGAAAGAGCAGTTTGGTTTTCTTCCAAACCGGAGCACAACTGACTGCCTAGTTAGACTTGAGAACCAAATAAAACAGGGCTTCAGATGCAGGAAGGATACATTGGCTGTCTTTTTAGACATGAAGTCTGCAATTAACCGAGTTGATGTGGCCAAGCTGTTAAAGAAAGCAGAGGAGATTGGTATTCCTATAGAGTATATCAATTGGATCTCTAGCTTTTTGAGGAATCGTGAGGTTAGAGTATCTGCTGGAGGATATAGTACAGATTTTCAGATTAAAACTGACATGGGACTACCTCAGGGAGGTGTGTTAAGCCCATATTGTTTATTATTTATTGCTGTGACTTGGACCTCTCAACTGTCCTTGGCTGCAAAACATATATATATGCAGATGATATTGCACTAGTAACAACTGGAAAAATACCCCATCATCTACTGTCAGTGATACAAAAAGCATTGAATAACGTACAACAATGGTGTAGAGAGAATAATATGATCCTGAGATATTATCACCTGAGAAAACAGTTGGTATGCTTTTCTCAAAAAGTAATAATACTCTAATACCACAGGTGAATCTTCAAAATCAGGTTATTAGGGTGGATGATTCTTTTTGTTACCTAGGACTAATTTTGGATGATAAAATGACTTGGTTGAGACATATAGAGTATTTACTTGGTAATATAAAGAGTAGGTTAAACCTTATAAATGTAATGTGCCTAGGAAAAGGGGCGCTTCTTATAAGTGCCTTAGTAAAATTATAAAGGCTGTTATTGTTAGTAAGTTTGATTATGGCACCTTTATATATGGAGATACTAGTAAGAAGAATTTAAAAAAGTTAGATGTAGCTTATCATAGTGCTCTTAGGCGATCCTTAGGCTGCCTAAATAGTACCCCTGTTCCTGCAATGATGATTGAGTTGGGGGTGAATACCATTACATTACGACGTGATAAGTTACTTGTGAAGTATTTCGCTAAGAAGACTAGTCTAGATGATGATCTTATTAACATAGAAATAATAAGAAACTACAATAGAGATATTAGATTGAAGACCAAGAATATTCCTGCTTTCTTTAGATGTTTTAATATACTTTCTAATGAGTGCCCAAATATAACACCAATTAATGAGATTGTCTTTGAGGATAGTGTATTAAATAAACCATGTGAAATAAAGGATAATGTGTACTTCCCTATATCTGACCGTGGTAATGAGGATAATGTGACTTTAAAACATGACTGGTTTAGACAGACTGACCATTTAAGAGACCATATACAAATCTTTACTGATGGTTCTAAGTCAGATAAGGGTGCCGGCTGTGCAGTAGTTATTCCCAGTATGTCAATTTCATGTAGTTTCAAGTTACCAAGTAGCCTATCTATTTTTTCAATTGAGATGATAGATTTGTATAAGGCTTTAGATTTTATAAAGTCATATGGACATGCACAGAGATGGATGATTTGTTCTGACTCTGCATCAGCCCTTAAGTACCTGATGAATAAGCATGACCCTTGTCATGATATAGTTTATAGTATTCATCAAATTTTTAGATCATTAGAATGTATGGGGAATGATATATTTTTGGTGTGGGTCCCAGCACCTGTTGGAAATGCTGGAAATGAATATACTAATAATATGGCTATGCGGGATATTTGAAATGGCCAGAGAGTATTTGTAAAACCTACACAAAGTTAATATATAACATGTATTTATAATGTATTATGTGATAGAGAGAGAAATGAGCACATTAGAAATTGTATAAACCCAATTTTAGAGCTTTATTATTATAGGCCACCACGTGATGGACTAGTACATGATAATAAATTTGTTGTTGCTAGTATTTTCAGATTGAGGACAGGTCTTACCAAAACCCGTTCAGTTTTGCATAAGTGGGGTAGAGCTGACTCTCCGTACTGTGATATCTGTAATGAGTATGATGATGTTAGACATATCCTAATGAAATGTAGGAAATATGATGTACAAAGAAATGTATTTAGAAGTTTAATTTTAAAGTATTTCAGTGCATTTACAATGAGAGCAATCCCTGATCATGCTAAGTCCCCTAAGTGGGCCCATAGAAAGGCTATATCCTTATTGACTAAGTATATAAAAAATTGTAATTTGCATAAAGTTCTATAATATTTGTATTTAATTTTTTTTTTTTTTTTTTTTTATTAGATATGTTATTTGACCATAGCAGAATGCGATGTGAAAAAAGATGTCAGTGTTTTAAATAAGAACACTCTGTACAACGTCTTAGTACAACCCCATGATAGTTAAGTGTTGACGTGGCCTGTGCCAAACATATATTTGTGTGATTCAATGTGACGTGGCTCCATTGACCCAAGATTTAATAGAGGATCGCACGTATACGAGCGGTTGATTCGTTCAAACGTCAACTAAACAAAAACAACAACAACAACAACAAGACACAAGTACATATAAACCGATCACTCATGATCCTACTGATCAATTTACTAATAATATTATAAATGAATTAAAACAGCTAAAACAGAATGGTAAAATCACACCACAATTATACAACAAATTTTACCCCCGTGGTAGTTTCTGTCCAAAATTTTACGGCTTACCAAAACTGCATAAACAAGGTATTCCCCTAAGACCTATCGTAGCATTTACTAAAGTCTCCGCTTTCAATATTGGAAAATGGCTTTGCACAGCTTTCAAACCTTTACTGTATTCACAAAATTCCTACATCAGTAATTCGGCAGATTTGGTTAAAAAACTTAATAACACAAGTATTTCAGAAAACACAATAATTAGTAGTATTGATATTGTTTCCGTGTACACGAATATATATAGTGCTAACTATCTGCAATTATTAAAAACCCAACTATAATAAAATTGTCACAATCAAAGAATCAGTGACGGAAATTGCTGGTGAAGTCTTCTTTAATCTAGTTAAATTTTGTAGCAAGTTTTCAATGTATTTTCAGTGTCTTGATTCTTTTTATCAATAAATAAATGGGTTACGAATGGGAGCAGCTCTATCCGGCCTACTGGCTATTATTTATGTCGAGAACCTTGAAAATTGGGCATTAAATTCTTTTTGTTAAAACATGTCTATGGGGGTTGTCATATGGATGACGTAATTTCACTTTAGAATTATGGGGAAATTGAAATTCGGAGTTTTCTAAATAATCTGATTACTTATGTTAGAGATTTGCAATTTACCATAGAAATTGAATTTGAAAATAAACTACAATTTTTAGATGTGCTAATTATTCGTAATGCTAATAATTTTGACTTCACTATCTATAGAAAACAAACACAAAACAATAGATATCTTCATTTTAATTCAAATCACCCCCCACAAGTTAAAAGAGCAGTTGTAACTTCTCTCATTGATCGTGCCCTGAACATTTGCTCCGATTTATACATAAAAGCAGAAATAAATTTTATGAGAGATATTCTTTTTGGCAACGGATACCCAATTCCTTTTGTCAATAATACGATTAACCATAGACTAAAAAGACATTTTCGTAAATTCAACGATATTTCACAATGTGAGGCTCCGGAAAAACCCTCTAATATAATCTATCTTCCGTACATCCCAAGAATCACCACAAAAATAAAAAATATTTGCACAAAAAACAATCTGTATTTAGTATTCACCAATAATTTAAAAATCACAAATTTCTTAAACCCCGGTAAAGATAAAACCATAGTTACTCGCCAAAGAGGGGTTTATCAAATACCATGCGATTGTGGCAATTACTACGTTGGCAAAACTAATCAGAATCTAGAAAAACGGATACACCAGAATAAAGAATACATAAACAAAGCGTTAATTGCTAATAATTCTAATAACTCCTTTGATTCTGCTTTAGATAGCCATATATTTGATAATCCCAGCCACACAATACTTTTTGAAAAATCTTCTCTCATTAGTCGTGATTTGGGGATAAAACAGGTGGTCCGTGAATCAATCGAAATTAGGCTCAAAATAAATAAAAATATTTCCTCAAATAGGAACTTAGGAGAATATTCACTGAATTCTTTATACTCAAATTTAATTGAAAATGATCTAACAAAATAATTTATTAAACCAATTGACAATAGTATTGAACCCGTTAAAAAAAGGCCTTTAAGACTAGCTGCTAAAAAAGCAATATTAGCTTTGAAAACTTGCAGTTAATAATTTCATTTTATTTCGTTTGAATGAATTCATCCTCTCTCATCATTTTATTTATCAGTCCTGGTTGAACTTTGTTGAAGTAAGGATACTGGGGCTGTTCTAAAGGTTTTTTAAAGGCGTTTTTTTAAAAGCATTTTTAGTTTTAAACTTCGTATTTTAATGTAGGTTTGTTTTTATATATATTTTTTCTTTAATGTTGTGCTGAAGACGGCCCTTGGACATAGGGCCGAAATATTCACCGATTTAAATTGCACTGTCTTGAAAAAAAAAATTCCCTATTGTTTTTACGTTGTGTTTCTTTGATATGGAAAGGCAGTGTGGTCTTCGTCAATATTTGCGTCTAGCTTATGGGGAGCAGTTGACCTATGATATTTTTTATTTTATTTGCTTAGTTAAACAACATATAAATATTTTTACTCAAAAAAATATTTTAGAATCCTGCAGAAACAAAAATCTTACTCCCAAGTTTTTAAGATATAATCTACATCTAAATACCCAGAAAGAAAGGAAATTTGCTCATACACTACAATTAATATCCTTAGTCCATATTATTAAGGACAAAAAGCAAAAAAGACATATCATTTCCTCAAAAAGAAAATCTCTCGAAAGTTTTTTGTTTGAAAACCTGTCCACTGTTGATTTTTCTCAAGTTGTTAGATTAGAAAGGAATTTGTTTCCTCATGATTTTGGCTTGTCAAAGGAACGACTTTATACAAAATTGGAAAAATTGAGAGAGGAATCTTCGATGAGAAACCGTATTCTCCAAGATTCACTCCTGGACCCGGTATGGTTAACCTCTCTTCTAGAACATTTGAAACCCAGGAAATCGAAACACTGGAAAAAGGTCCAAAATTCTCTTTTCTGCCGAAACAGGTTCCCATGGCGGATATAGTTTCCTCTTTAGAGTCTGCTTTGCATAAATACTACCCATCTGTTTCAAACCCTGATGAAGTTAGGTCTTGTCTCATAAATACCCTTTATAATAGCCAAAAAAAGGCTAAGTCTCCTACCAATTTCCCATAAAACAATGTGCATGACATAAAAATATTATCTAACCACCGAAAATACCCATATATTATAATAACCACAGAAGACAAAGCCAACTCATTTGTTTTCAGTGATACTATGTACTATGAAAAAAAAATATTTTCAATTTTAAATTACACAAGTAAACATAAGCCGATCACTCATGATCCTACTGATCAATTTACTAATAATATTATAAATGAATTAAAACAGCTAAAACAGAATGGGAAAATCACACCACAATTATACAACAAATTTTACCCCCGTGGTAGTTTCTGTCCAAAATTTTACGGCTTACCAAAACTGCATAAACAAGGTATTCCCCTAAGACCTAACATAGCATGTACTAAAGCCCCCGCTTCCAATATTGGAAAATGGCTTTGTACAGCTTTCAAACCTTTACTGTATTCACAAAATTCCTACATCAGTAATTCGGCAGATTTGGTTAAAAAACTTAATAACACAAGTATTTCATAAAACACAATAATTAGCAGTTTTGATATTGTTTCCATGTACACGAATATAGATGTGGCTACTTCTGAGCAATTATTAAAAACCAAAATAGAAGAAAATTATCACAATCGAAGAATCAGCGACAGGGATTGATGGTGAAGTTTTATTTAATCTTGATAAAATCTGTAATAAGTTTTCAATGTATTTTCAGGTTAGTAATTCCTTTTATCAACGAATAAATAGGTTACCAATGAGAGCAACTTTATCTGGCCGTATTACTAATATTTATGTTAAGAACCTGGAAAATTTGGTATTAAATTTGTATTCTTTTAAACATTTTTATTAGTGTCGTTACTTAGATGAAATAAATTTACTTTTGAAGTATGGAGAAATTGGACTTCGGGGTTTCCTATATAATCTGAATACTCATGTTAGAAATTTACAATCTACCCTAGAAATTGAATCTTAAAATAAACTACCATTTTTAGATGTGCTAATTATCCGTAATGCTAATAATTTTGACTTCACTATCTATAAAAAACCAACACAAAACACTAGATATCTTTATTTTAATTCAAATCACCCCCACAATTTAAAAAAGCAGGTGTAACTTCTCTTATTGACCGTGCCCTGAACATTTGCTCCGATTCATACATAAAAGCAGAAATAAATTTTATGAGAGATATTCTTTTTGGCAACGGATACCCCATTTCTTTTGTCAATAATACGATTAACCATAGACTAAAAAGACATTTTCATAAATTCAACGATATTTCACAATGTGAGGCTCCGGAAAAACCCTCTAATATAATCTATCTTCCGTACATCCCAAGAATCACCACAAAAATAAAAAATATTTGCACAAAATACAATCTGTATTTAGTTTTCACCAACAATTTTAAAATCACAGATTTCTTAAACTCCGGTAAAGATAAAACCCCAGTTACTCGCCAAGGAGGGGTTTATCAAATACCATGCGATTGTGGCAATTACTACGTTGGCAGAACTCATCAGAATCTAGAAAAACGGATACACCAGCATAAAAAAGACATAGACAAAGCGTTAATTGCTAATAATTCTAATAACTCCTTTGATCCTCCTTTAGCTATCCATATATTTGATAATCCCCGCCACACAATACTTTTTGAAAAATCTTTTCTCATTAGTCGTGATTTGGGGATATAACAGGTAGTCCAGGAATCAATCGAAATTAGGCTCAAAATAAATAAAAATATTTCCTTAAATAGGGACTTAGGAGAATATTCACTGAATTCTTTATGCTCAAATTTAATTGAAAATGATCTAACAAAATATTTTATTAAACCAATTGACAATAGTATTGAACCCGTTACAAAAAGGCCTGTAAGACTAGCTTCTAAAAAAGCAAGATTAGCTTTGAAAACTTGCAGTTAATAATTTTACTTTATTTCGTTTGAATGAATTCATTCTCTCTCATCATTTTATTTATCAGTTCTGGTTGAACTTTGTTGAAGTAAGGATGCTAGGGCTGTTTTAAAAGTTTTTTTAAAAGCATTTTTAGTTTTAAAATTCGTATTTTAATGTAAGCTTTTTATATATATATTTTTTCTTTAGTGTTGGGCTGAAGACGGCCCTTGGACATAGGGCCGAAAGATTCATCGATTTAAATTGCACTGTCTTGGAAAAAAAAATTTCCCTATTGTTTTTAAGTTGTGTTTGTGTGATATGGAAAGGCAGTGTGGTCTTCGTCAATATCAAACACAAAGTAAGTGTCGCTTAGAAATAGCAGGTTTTACCATAATGAATGAAACCTAAAACAAACAAAAATAAAAATGAATAATAATCAAACGAACTTAAGCGATGCTAATCCACAAACTATGTTTTTCAAAATGTTATTACCGCTGGGAATTGTTTTTGCTGCATGAATTTTTTGATAATTAAGGCAACTGAACATAGAAAAGTCTAGGAGGAGGGGGGAATCCAGGAGATAAAATACCTCATCCCTCTCTGCTTTCAATGAGGGTTCCAGGTCGATCAAAAAAAAACCCACTTATCCTTGACATACGGGCCCAGACATTAAACATTTCTTTTGTCCATAAGGTTCCCCTTTTCCAAAGGACTTTCCGGATTAGAAGCCATTGGGAAAAACGATGCTTTGGATCTTTCCAAAGCCGTATCTTAACCTAATTAGGTTTGTGCCCCTAGCCTATTTTTCTTAACGTTTGGGATTCTCTAGGGAAATAGACTTAGGAATGAAGTCTTTCAGCCGTTTGTTGAAATACATTTTTTGGTTCATTTTTCAGGAGCCCATGCCTCCACCCTAACTTGTTTTAAGATTGAAGTTTTCTTTGCCCATACATATAAGTTTGAAGTCGTTCAAAAAAAATTCTTTGACTGAATTTCGGTCAAACATTTTTTTTTAAATTGGTGTTGAGTTAGGATAAAAAGTAATATTATCAAGTTAGCATTAGAGGGGAAATATTTGTCAGTAGCCAGCTTCTTTAAAAGCCTGTTTTTTCTTCTTCTTAAATTTCGGCTACAGAAGGTCATGAATCTTTTTAATAGGCTACAGTTACTGATATAACCATGGTTTGGCTGCACTTGGCAAAAAACATTTTTTCTGAATGTAATGTTCAGATTTTTCGGGACAACGATGGCATATAAGAGGGTTTAAAGATGCATTTTTCATTGATTGTGTTTTGCACGACAAATTGAGCGGCTCATCTTGCACAACACGTTTTAGATCCAATGTTGTCATGGGAGTGCCACTTGACTTGCATTCTTGGAAATATGAAAGGGAAGGTGATAAGTTCTTTTGTTTTAGAACTACGCTGTCTCTGTCCGAACACTTAAAAGGCCCATCATTTGTACCATTTCCTGAATAGACGCTTGCCATTTGATTGGAAGTATCGAATGCTCTGCATCGTGAAGGATGTGCAGTATAAGGCGGCAACGTATTTCCGACATTTGGAATGTCATTGTGTTTGTCAATAGCCTCAAATGCATCCAACATTATGTTGTTTGTATCAGGAGACTTGAACAGATTTTCTGTATCCATGTTTAATACTTCACTGGGAGTATAGACTGTTTCGTATCCCGGAGAATGTACGATAGGCGTATGTAACAACAGATCTTCACCCTTAGGAGTGCTAACATCTTTGTGAATAGTCTTAAATATCTCTATCATTTGATATTTTTTCAGCCACTTTTGATCATGATTTCTTAAACTATCATCAGCATATATAAAGTAGGACATTTTAAATCTTATCAGTTTTTAATCTCTCTAAAACATCTGTCCTAATGTTCTATCAAACAATATGTCATTTATGATACCATAATATAAAGTTGATATTATTTATTATCTGCTACAACTAATCGATGAGCATACAACCAATCAGCATGTAAAATTTAAATAAGATGCTTTTGCGCCAAACAGAAATTTGAAAATCGAAGAAATGATCATTGTTTCCTATTGTGCAAATTATTTCCTTCTAGTTATGACGTCAGTTATCTTAACTTAAGGTTGATATGACGCATTCAGTTCCAGCTCAATTTTCCTTCTGCCTTGTGTTTGTTTACCTTTGGAGGAAGGTTTTATTAGAAACAAAAATAAAAGTATATGAGCAAGTATTGTCATAACAGGAATATTTACAAATATTCTACGAACACAAAAATATGCTATAGCTGCAATCTGGTGAAGAACGAACCACGGAACATAGCAGCCAAAAATTAAAAAACGCGTAAAAAAACTGACTTGTGAGAAAAATTTGCCATTTATTGTTGATTTAGGAATGGTATCTATTATCTCCATTAGCCCTGATAGTATAATGATATTTTGAAAACTAATCTATGGGAATTTCGAAATATAACCTGAAAACCATCGAAAATGGTGTCGGATCGAAACAAAAGTAAATCATTGGAATAGCCATTGCCAACAATCATATACAGGGAGCTTACGGCCCCACTGGCTTCAGCAACAAGAAATTTTTTTTGCAGGGGTAGCACTGATCTGTCCTCTTTTTTTTTATTACTGCAAGTGGGGAACTAGAATAACATAGAGAGCTGTTTAAGGGCTCACTTGAAAGGAAGTTGCTATATCTAGTGCCTTTTGTGGTTAAATAAAATACTGCCATTTGAAGCTGATTCAGGGATGGTAATTACCATCTATACCAATCTAATGGTAAAAATTTATCGCAAAAAAGAAATTTATAGAAAATTCGAAATATAGCCTGAAATTCCTCAAAAATGGTGTCGGATCAAACTGCCTCATTGAGATCATTATAGCCGAAAACACCATATAGAAGATTCACAGTCTCCCATCTTATGCAACAAGGAAATGTCACTTTTTCGCATGGAAAGAAGTGACAAAAACACATAGCAGATCTGAATTTTTTTTCTTCTTTTTTTTCAATCGCCAAAAACATTCGAAGTTTCAGATCGGTTTTGGATCTGGGTTTTGTTGTGAGTCTCATGACCATCAAAAGTATTATAAGTCTAAGTGATTAAAAATGTTTCGAATGTGGTAACTCCCTTGGACCAGGGTCATTTATATATTTGCAGTGAAATTTTTTTTAGCGGTCCAAACAGCGGAATGCGTTCATGCATTTTAACTCATATAGTCAAGGGTGGCCGGCGTTTATCACAGCCCCCCTCCGAAAAATACCCCCCGTGGAAAATGAGGCTTTCCAAATTTTCAGAATTTATTTGAGTTTTATTTTATTAATTTCCGTAGGGGGAAGGATTTTTGGTACTTGTGTATTATGCGCCGCTTACTTAAGTCTACGCTGTGTAAAACTCAAGAACAAACCGTTTCGTTAGTTCCTTCGTTACTTTAGAAATAAATTTGGGCTATAGGTTTGCACATTAGGGGAGGGGGGCAAAAAAGTATAGCGGGTCTGCCTGCAAAATGTGTTTGGTACAATTATTCTGCATATTAGACAGATAGACAAATAAGTGTATTTTAAAGCCAATTATACAGCCATGAACACAGAAAAATAACATAAATGAAAGGCACAAATAGCATAAACTTTTATCAGAGAACATCATAAGACACTTAAATGTAGGACACTTAACACTACATCAACCTAATAATAGTACTTAATACTTGGAAAAAACACTTAAATGAAACATTACCTTTACTTTATACTGATTTTTTTTTCAGTTAACAAAATTTCCAGATACCTCGCTATTCTTCTGTAATTTTTAGTGGTCACATACCTAGAAAGAATTTTTTTCTGACCTCAAACTGTCCAAATGCTTTACCCCCCGGTAAACCCCCCCCCTCCCCCCGTGGAAAAGAAGGCTTTCAAATTTGATAATTTTATTTGAGTTTTATTTTTTGAATTTCCGAAGGGGGAAGGAGTTTAATGACAGAATATATGGGAAATATATAATTTGGGCTATATATTTGCCCATAGGGGGGGGGGGGGTAAACTATTTGGATAGTTTGAAGTCAGAAAACAATTCTTACTTCATAATATACAGAATAATTGTACCTACTTTACCCCCCCCCCCCCCAATGTGCAAATATATAGCCTAAATTCGTTTCTAAAGTAACGAAGAAACCAGTTTGTTTTCGAGTTTTACACATCGTAATCTTGAGTCAGTGGCGTATAACACAAGTGTCGGACTTTATCATGGAGAGAGAAGTTTAACGTAAAGAGCGAGGTCTTGAGGAGAATGCAACCCCTTTCATATATGTAATAATTTCAGTTCGTTTTAAGGTTTGATGTTGCTTCTCACTTTCAGGTGTTTTTTTTTTATTTAATTACTTATAGATAGTATTTGTTTATGGGAAACATAAGTTTTTTAAAGAAAAGTAAAGAGCCTCGTTAAACCAAAAATGAGCACAAATAATGTCAAATAATATGAAAAGTAAAAACTATGGAGTATAATAGAATGAAAATTAAAAAGATGTAAAATATTTTCTATATGAAAAAGACAATGTCAATATAAAAAGGAACAGAAATTAATATAAACAACTTTTTATACAAAACAAGTTTGTCAAAGAATAGTAAACAGCCTCGTTCAGCCAAAAATGAGCAGAAATAAATTCAAATAATTTTCCAAGAGTAAAACGACCATAAATAAATGAATTGAATCCAAAACGAACAGAAATTACAATAAATAGCCCATTCAAACTCAAAATAGCAACAATTAGCATGAGTAAGCCTGACAACCCCCACAACTCCTCAAGACCAGAATATAATTTGTACTTTACTGAAAACAAAACACATTTTAGTTTTCATTTGTTTGAATTTAACAAATAAATGATTATTAAGACTATGAGGAATAGATATCACAATATGTATAACCGACTGACAATGTACGGTTATTTTATTTTTTTTTTTTAATGCAATTGACAATAATTTTCTGATCTGAATAATATATTGATGTTGTTAGTCACACTCCTTTTACTTTTTGTTAGTTTTGGGTTTCATTTATTTGTTAATGGTGATTTGTGGTAGTTTTACACTTGGAAGATAGGAAAAACAAACTCGTAGAATTTGACAACGCTACCGTCCGTAAATAACTTAAACATTATAGAATTTGTTGGTTCCCAAAGCCAATTATCCTTTCAAAGGATAGCTAAACCTTCTTAAACTTTTTGGTGCCATGTGTTTTAGCTTAATTTTGATGATTTTTGGCCTACATTTTTTTTTCTTCTTCTGTTTTTTGTTTTTAATTTGGCACCCCCTACTGCCAAAAATTGCAGAAGCTCATGAATATGGAAGTTTTTTCAACACAAATGGATTTGTGTTTTTTTTCGACGTTTTTAAGACACGTCTGGTGTGTAAAATTCCTCTTTTTCCCGTTCCTTAGCACTTTTCAACGGAACTAAGAAAAAACTCATATAAAAGTTTCAAATTTAGAAACATTATTTTCCACAGGGGGAGGGTATTATTTTCCGCAAGGGTATTTTCTACGTTGGGGTATTTTCCAAGGGGTTAAACACCCCCCATTCACTATATTCATTTATATTATTTTACTGTGTTCATGGCCGTATATTTGGCTTTAAAATGCACTTGTTTATTTATCTATCTAATTTGCAGAATAATTGTACCAAACACATTTTTCATGCAGACCCGCTATACTTTACCCCCTCCCCTAATGTGCAAATCTATAGCCCAAATTTATTTCTAAAGTAACAAAAAAACTAACAAAAAACTGGTGTGTTCTCGAATTTTACACAGCGTAAACTTGAGTGAGTGTCGCATAATGCACAAGTACCAAAATCCCTTCCCCCTACAGAAAAAAAAAATCAAATTTGGAAAGCCGTATTTTCCACGGGGGGTATTTTCCAGGGGGGGGGGGAGGGGTTTTTTTCCGTGGAGAGTATTTTCCGGGGGGGGGGGTAAACGCCTAGAGCCTAGTCAAGTGAGTTACTACAGTGTGTTCCAAAAGAAACAGTGCACTGAACACAAAAAAGGATATTTATACATTTAAAATGTTTAAATGTAGTTGAAAATGTTTTCCCAAAAGATTTTAAATATTATATTTAGATAATTTAGAATTCTTTCCATATAAAGTGCACGTTGTTCATGAACTGAAGCCTCAGGATTCACAAACACGCGTACTCTTCTGTCGGTGGTTTGAAAATTTTATTCTAGAGAAAAGTGAAAACATTTTAAACCATACATTCTTCAGTGTTGAAGCATGTTTCCATTTGTCCGGGTACATGAACAGTCAGAACTCAAGAGTGTGGTTAACAATAAATCCTCATGCTCTGTTTCAGAAGCCACTCCACGATCAAAAAGTTGGTGTTTGGTGTGCTTTGTCAAGGCGGCGTATAATTGGACCTATCTTTTTTGAAAACACTATCAAATCCGATCGTTACATTCATAACATCCTGGAGCCATTTTTTGATCAACTGACGGAGCAAGAAAAGCAACAAGGCTGGTTCCAGCTAGATGGAGCAACTGTACATACGGCTCGTGTCAGTATGGCTGCAGTTGGTGATGTCTTTGGGTATCGTGTGATCTCTCGTAGTTTGTGGCCACCTCGATCACCGGATTTACACCTCCTGACTTTTATTTGTAGGGCAAATTGAAAGGCTCAGTGTATGCTGACAATCCTCGAACTACGGATGAACTGAAGCAGAAAATATCAAGTGTTATTCAAAACATCAAACCTGATGAACTTGATGTGTTTTTCAAAACATGCAGCGTCGCGCTCGTTTATGTCTGCAAGTGAATGGCGCACACTTTCAACAGTTATTGTAGATCATATCTTACTGCACGAATCAATCCTCAATCGTACTTTAGTTGATAAGGTATTAGATTTGTGAATATTTCCAATATATAGTATGTTTCTGTGAGTTTTGTCTTTTTGGGTTATTAGCATATTCCTACTGCACTGTTTCTTTTGGAACACCCTGTATTTAGCTTCAGTAGCGTAATTTCGTCAAAATCCTTGAGGGGGGGGGGTAGTTGGAATCAATTTTACAAAATCAAGTGAAAGTGACAGCAATAACTGCAAACTGAGCCATATCAAACAGACCACGATAAGGAACTGTAAGTAAGGAGCGATACGGCTCAACAGTAACCAAAACTCTAAAAAACCGAATTTTGATATCAGAGGCAACGCTATAGCGTTGCCTATAGTAAAGGCATACGACCCCAATGTTTTATTATTATTTTTTTACCGAGAGGCACTTTATATGCAAGGGGTTGCCGTAAAAACTTCAAAGGGGGCTCATTCGATTGGAAATCGAGAATTCTAGTGCCCTTTTTAAGGGTCAAAAGTGATTGAAGGCAACGAATACCCCTTCCAGCCCACCATGTCCCCAAACACATCCAATCAAAATTTTGAGATAGCCATTTTGTTCCACTTAGTTGATTTTCAGATAGAAATTATGTTTGTAAGGAGGGCACTCCTCCAAGCCCTCAGGGGAAGGGTTGTAAGTTATGCCCTGGGGGCATATAAGCTTTTTATTATAAGTTTTGTCGTAGAAACTTCAAAAAGGGCTCATTCGATTGAAAGTTCAAAGGGCTAGTGCCCTTTTTAAGTCGAAAGTGATTGGAGGGCAACTAACCACCCTCTCACGCCCACCTTTTCTCCAAAAACATCCAACCAGAATTTTAAGATAACTATTTTGTTTAACGTAGTTGAAAGTTCTGGAAATTCGGTATTTGAGGATGACACCCCCCCCCATAGAGCCCTCAGGGCAAGGGTTGTAAGTTATGCCCTGGGGTTATTTAAGGTTTTTATAGAAAGCGTTGTCGTAGAAACTTCAAAAAGGGGTCATTCGATTGGAAATTTGAATGGCTAGTGCCCCTTTTAATAGTTCTAAGCCTGTGTGTCTGGGCGGGTATTTGCTTGTGCCAGTGCCTGTCTTTGTCAGTTTGTATGTCTGAATCTATATATTTGTATATGTTTTTGTCTCTCTCGCTCTCTTTGCATCTGTGTCTGGGTGGGTGTTTGCTTGTCCCATGGCCTGTCTGCGTGGGTTTGTATATCTGAATTTGTGTGTTTGTATACGTATTTGACTGTCTCACTCTCATTGCCTCTGTTTCTGGGTGGGCGTTTGCTTGTCCCAGTGTCTGTCTTTGTCTGTTTGTATGTCTGAGTTGTGTATTTTATGTTTTTTTGTCTCTCTCACTTTCTAAGCCTGTGTGTCTGGGCGGATGTTTGCTTGTCCCACTGCCTGTATGCGTTTTTTTCTCTCCCACTCTCTGTGCTTGTGTTTCTGGGCGGGCATTTCCTTGTCCCAGTGCCTATCTTTGTCGGTTGTTATGTCTGAATCTGTGTATTTGTATGTGTTTTTATCTCTCTCACTCTCTAAGTCTGTGAGTCTGGGCGGGTGTTTGCTTGTCCCAGTGCCTGTCTTTGTCTGTTTTTATGTTTGAATCTATGTGTTTGTATGCGTTTTTGTCTCTCTCACTCTCTGTGCCTGTTTGTCTGGGTGGGTGTTTGCTTGTCCCAGTTTCTGTCTTTGTCTGTTTGTATGTCTGAGTTGTGCATTTGTATGTGTTTTTGTCTCTCTCACTCTCTAAGCCTGGTTGTCTGGGCGGATGTTTGCTTGTCCCACTGCCTGTATGCGTTTTTGTCTCTCTCACCCTCTTTGCCTGTGTGTGTGGGCAAGTGTTTGCTGGTCCCAGTGCCTGTCTTTGTCGGTGTGGATATCTGAACGTATGTGTTTGTATGTGTTTTTGTCTCTCCCACTCTCTATGCCTGTGTGTCTGGACGGGTGTTTGCTTGTCTTAGTGTCTGTCTATGTTTGTTTGTATGTCTGAATTGTGTATTTATTTGTAGAGCCCTAATGCTAGTTTAATAAGGATTACCTACTAAAATGGTTATATTTTTCCTACCATGCATGATGAGACAAAAGTAGGATAAGAGTCGTGGGATTTTTCAAAAATAACATAGCCTAGGCAAGCTCACTCTTACTTGGCCTAATTCTTTATTCATTAACTATATAGTAGGTTTTTCCAGGGAAGGTGGGCGCCAGAAGTGAAATTAGATATATGGCGTTTTGAAGAACTTTAGAGACTAATTTTTTGGACCTTTCGATCATTTTGAGTGAAATGACTATCTTTTAGTTTTCACCTGGTTCAATGAGGGGAACAGGGATGCGTCAAGGAAAGAGTAAGAGGAGGTAGGAGACCCTTCAATTACTTGAGAATTGAGACCCCCCAGAAAACGAACCTCCCAAGTTCCTACGAGGCTACGACCATCGCTTCTGTGAACCTGAGACACACCATCACTATTTACTAAGTCAGCGCTAGCATGTTGACTGAAATTCCGTGCCTGTAAACACTGGTGGGAGTATATTCACGGATTTCACCCCGAAGACATCCTCTAAGGATTGTTTTCAAAGTTCGCGCAACCCTTACCCCCTAAAAATACTGTCACGATTCCTGTCTCCCGAAATTTTGACTACGCTTATCTATGCAAACCCAAGATACGAGAGTTCTTGCAAAGCACAAAGGCAAGATGGCTAAATGGGATTTTGTTGCAGATTTGGTTTTAACTTACAGAGGTTATGATAACAACAGACGTTCAGTAGCTTTCTCACTGTTATAAATTGAAAATTCAATTAAATTGAAATGAAAAGAAAATTGAAAATCATAATTTAAAAAAGTTACACAGAGGATTATGCATCAGTTTTCTGACATTTCGATTCTCCTCCTTTTCACTTGGCTGGCTACAATTACATATTCTACTCCACCGTAAAAAATAATAATCCAGCAAAAGACTAAAGAATACGACTAAATGAAATTATATAATCTTCACAATTACTGAAACAAGATTTTTACATTTATTAGTATTTGATTTAAAAAATCCCCTCCTGGGTTAATAGTGGCATATCCTGTACCTCTGATGTACCTGCCAGATTATGTTACACAAGAACGTTACAAGAGACCTTGAAACCTTGATAACAAAACCAGCATCGTTTTCTATTTCTCAAGTTATTATTTACCCTTCAAGGCCTTGAATAAAATCTTACCATCAGAACTGTATAGATCCAATGTTCCTCCATCATCTGCGGTCCAGTTTTCATCAACAAGATAAAAAATGAATGCTATTCTCCTTCCTTCCAACTCATCATCGTGACAGAGCAAAACATCTAGAAATTATTATGAATTCAGTCAAAGACACGCATAATGATACAAAAAAAATTGGTGTACTATGGATTATAACATTCAAGTATGTACCTCCCCGTGAGTAAAATAATAAAGCCATCTTCTGCAGATGGTTCAAGGACGGAAGCTTACTTTTTAGGTTAACATTTCTTTGATGTAGATTCTTTACACGTTTTTTTATTTTTTCGTTTCCCGTCTTTTCCGGTCAAAACTAAGTATTTAAAAGAAGTATGTATATACTTTCTCTCTCTCTCTCTTTATTGTCTTCTATAAGGAAGTGCCATCAGCACTGAGTAATTGCTGACAATGTAATATATCACATTGTCAGAAATAACGTAACCCTAACAGCAGAATTCGAAATCAACTATTTGTTTTTCATTTCTTTTTAAAATTTTCTAACATAAAATCAATTTTAGCCGCAGTTCGAATCGGGCCTACTCAACCAATATGACCAGAATACAATCATGTCCGAGATGAGATTATTGACCCTGTGATTGAGATACTATATAATCTAATAGATTAACTCTTTTTTTTATTATCAGGGACTGTCGGTTAGGATCTGAAAAAAAGGCAATAGTAGGAGAGAGAGATAAGAGAAAGAAGACATGCTCAAAGAGAAACAATTTTCACTTAATGGTAATTCAAGAGTGATAGTTGGGAAAAAGATAATTGGGAAAAAGAGCTTGAAACTCTTTGATAATAACGGTGGATCGTAAGTACACCATGGGGATTACCATAATCGAAACCCTATACCCAAGTGTTTTAGCTCCACATCGTGAAAAACGAGAGAATCGCTTTTTTGCGTGGATAGCAGTGATGGTCTCCTTTTTTGCTCTGTTTCCACCCGGGCTAACAGGCTACCGGTATGGTCGTAAAGAGATGTTGAATGACTCATTTAAAAGCTACTGCTCAAATCAACCCACTTTTTACAAATTTGCTTTGATGGCATAACATCAAAACGGAATTTTCCACAAAACTGCATTTTTTCAGTATAATAATAATAATAAATTATTTATAACCCACTTTTATACAAAACAAGGAGAGTAGATTACACTAAAAAGGAAGAAAAATCAAATACATAGAAACAAAGATTCGTATTATGCCTAATGACTTCATGCTAGATATAGTACAAAAGACTTTATGCTACGCAACATCATGACATCATGCTAAATGTGAATATTAGACATGCTAATAGGGAATAATTGTTCCAGCTAAAAAAATTCCAGGCTTTTCCTGAGTGAAATTAAAACACGAATTATAGAAAAGTAACATCTGGTACAATTGTCAACATAGTCAAATGAAAAATTCTCAATATTGAGTGGCAAAAGTTGATAATCGCTCAAAGTTAATTCGAGAATTTATCGCATTGATCTCCCACAAAATGATGATTCTGAATTTTTACAGAAACCATTTTTTTTAAAGCGCAAAAGACCCAAAATACATAGAATAGAGCTCAAACAGATGGAAACTAAAGAAATATCCTTTCAATATTCTCAGAGTTCTTGCTCAATAGCATTTTGGCCCTATTTTGAACAAAAGTACAGTTCTATGAGCTTCTGAATATAAAAACAAAGACATTTGATAGGAGATCCTAAAAAGTGCAACTATTTTTTAAGTTTTTAATCCAATAGTTTTATTCTATGCAAGTATTCATACATAAATAGACATGTATATCAATTTTTGGAAGACAACTGTTCTTGAATCGAGATTATGTATTCCGGAAAATACTCTTCGTAACAGGAGATAATAGGAGGGAATGTTTATCTAATAACCGTTCACAAGGATTCTCCAGGAGAGTCCTATAGATTCAAGCGTAAAAACATACCATTTTCAGTTTTTCGTGTACTTTTCTTCTGAAGACTGAACGTCTCAGTACGTAAGATTTCGAATCACAAAATCTAAAGGTTGGATGGCTAGAATAGGTTATAAAGAATAATTACAGTTATATATAAACAGAATCAACAAAAATACCAATAGTTTCTACCTGTAGAGGAATATTGAGCACAAGAAACATCTACTGTAGCATTTAATTTTATTCCGGTTACTTCAATCAACCATTTCCTAAATTGATTATATAGACTATTTTTCAGTTCACTTACTGGGCCACTTTCCACATTCTTAAGATCTGATGACTGCCTGAAAAAAAAAAATAGAAGACCAAATGATAGAAATAATTCTTTAATAATACTATCTGATTGAAAGCCTGCATTGACGCACACAGTCTAGATACATAGGCAGCTTGTGGGTGCGACCAAAAGTGGCGTTAAGAGTGCTAGCAAATAAGTGTTAGGATCTAAACAGAAGATACATAGTAGCAATGTGAAAGACACAAAAAGAGATGAAGAAAATTAATAATAGAAAAACTGGCTTGGAAACGAAAGAACTGCTTTATATATTAAGACTACGCTAAACCTGTACTTGAGTAGGGCTGTAGCCTTATTTGCTTGCCAAACATCAAGGAAAAATAGTTCAAAGCCAGCATACAAGCCATGCAATAGCCAAGGTAAAATCCTGACTAATAACGGTTGCAGCAATAGTAAAATAGTAACAAAATTTAATATGATGGATTTAAAAAAAAAAAAAACTGTTTACAAAAAAATATCCCAGTTGATTCTGATTTGGAATTGGCCCAATTTATTTATATTGAACTGAAAAATAATTTGCAATTAGGAAAAGAACTTTTAGAATTTTGAAAAAGAGTCTTAAACACCCCAAGAAAGACACGAAACCAAAATAGAAAACTCCACTGAAATTGCCACTGTCAGAGGTTTATTACTTACCTACCTTGAACAAGAATAAACCTCAAATTTTTTGCAAAGCTAACACTGATTTTTTGCAAGGGCTCCAAATTATGCTGCAATCATCAATTTTGACACATATAGGGCCAAAAAACTGAAGACTGTAAATTATGAGATAGCCAATCAGGAACTGTCAAACCCTTTAATGAAAGTTTACAGTTCTCCATCTAAAAAACCAATATTCTAGGTACCAGTCCCCAAAAATATGACACCTTCACGACCATCTGCTTCGTAAAATTTTAAAGTACTTCCTAGTAATATTGAACCCATTGATTACGATTATACCTAGGAATAAATTCCTTTGAGTGTCACCTGGCCCTTAAGAATTACGTGACTGATTAAAATGTGCTATCTAGCAAGTCTTGTTTGTAACATCGATGTTACTTTTATCGATTGAAGGTTATTTTCGTTAGATGAATCGAATTAAAAAATAAATCTATAAGAGTAATTGATTGATAAATCAATTATAATCTTCAAAAGAGGCAGGTAGTTGAGACTTAGCCAGGTATCATCATCAATGGTATTATTTT
Organism: Artemia sp. Qi Xiang Cuo; assembly: GCF_049724085.1. Lineage (NCBI taxonomy): Eukaryota > Metazoa > Arthropoda > Branchiopoda > Anostraca > Artemiidae > Artemia > Artemia sp. Qi Xiang Cuo. The sequence continues at coordinate 33,388,164 of NC_142809.1, forward strand.
CAACCTCTGACTCTGCACCAGGCTCACCATTTCATACTGTTGACTGTTCAGAACAAGAGTCACTATCAGCACTGGCTTTGCACTTTTCACCGGATTGGACACTTATCTCCTCAATTTACCAACTAAAAAACATTTTTTAAAGCAAATGAGCCCGTGTTCACCAACTTTAGGGCGAGTAATTGTTTCTATAGATGTACTATACTTCAGTACAAGTTTTTTCTTCAGAGTTCTGAAAACTTTTGTTCTTACTGAAAATCAGTGTAATTTCAACTCACTAGACGAAAATACTCTCATCAAAAAACAGTAATGTAGATCGTCAAGTTGCTTAATGAGAATGACCTCTTGTATTTTCAGTCTTTTGTCTGTTTCACCCTTCCTTTTGATGAAAAAGACCATTCACTTTTACTGGTAGTAAGCCTCAAGTCTCCCTAATGGAATATCTTTCCACCTCATCCACAGCAAGGGTTAATTCTATGCTGACTTTAACCCACAAAAAAAAGACAGCACAACTTGTATTCAAAATTCTCTTCAGGTGACTTTATGTCTCTGCAAAGTATTTGCTTATTGTTATTTGACAAACAATAATTGCGTTTAGTCAGAAGACTCCTGATGAATTTAGCAGGAATAGAATTTCTGGTGGCATACTTTCTTTCAGGCCCGAAAAAAGGGCAATTGTTACGACTTGGCTCAATCGGGCACCGCGCGTGAAAGGACCCCGCGCTGCCATCAAAATGAACATTTTTTTTTTGAATTTGTGAGACATTCTTAACAATTCTAGTAAGCGTTGCTTCTGGAGAGAGATCATTTTCCAGGCAAAAACCAATAAAAAATTATCTGATATCAACAATGAATAAGGAACGGTCAAATAGTTTAGCAATTAAGTCGATTGAAAGTGAAGACACAAGGAAATTATATTTTCAAACAGTTTTAGGAGAATTTATAGAATATGACTTAAGTTTCGTATTTGTTTGTGGAACTCTTTAAAGAGCAAGTTAGGTCCTATAAGAGGCCAAACTCAATCATTTGGAAATTATGGAGGTAGCAATGCAATTCGACCAAGCAGGCAGCAATCCTCATATAAATTACCTTTGTTGGCTACTTTTCCTACAGGAAAATGGCGGACTCCACAATGAATACATACAACATTGAAGGGTCCCAATGAATTGTAACTAACACTTGCGTAGTTTAAAATATCTTTGTAGGTTTTTACTTGGCTTTGTGCCAAAGTTTGTTGGTGTCGAAGACTGCGACGACATGGTTCTTCCATTTTAATATTTCTTTCTTACTCACTTTCATTTTGACTCATTCTGATTCTCGATGTCACTTGTCTTCTAACAGCATCATTCTTGGTCCTTCACTTTCGTTTTTTACACGTTCCGATACTCGCTTTCGCGTTTCTGCTAACCCTACAATTCTTTGTTCTTCACTTTCATTTTTGACAAGGTCTGAATCCTGCTGTTACTTGTAATTCTCGCTGCTGCTTATCTTCTAACTACATATTTCTTTGTTCTTGCTATCGTATTTAATCTAACCACATATTTCTTCGCTTTTCATTTTTGTTTATCATTGCTTCAGAAATTCTCTTCAATGCTACTTGCCTTAACTGCTCAGCTGACCCTTTCTGAGAAAAGACCCCACCATAATATTTTACCAAAAACCCTTATTTCATATAGCCTATTTGGTTAATTCAACCCTAAACATGGCTATTTTAAAGCTGACTCATAATCAGAATATTGAAATCAACAATATTACCTAAATTTGTAAAGATCATTACTTTTCT